>NW_027614721.1:0-22710 GCF_965212315.1 Lampetra planeri | reverse complement strand
CTCATCGTATCATACATCATCTTATCTTTATCATATGTTATTGATTAACTTTTGCCCCTCAGATTGTTCAGTGCAGCTGAAATACGGAATCGGAATGTTTGGCATTTGCAGGTATACGTATGAACAGATAAACGATTTAATGATATGTACCCTTGATCATGTAGTACAGTGCTTTGTGATCACTGCTCAGTTCAGCGACAAAACAAAACTAGTGTTAAAACATCTGCTCTGTCATAACATACATAACGATGTTGCAGAATAGAAAGCAAAAGCAAAAATATGTCTGTCCGGTGCCAAGAAGGGATAGAGGACGTTTCTGTGACTCGATGGAACCCTGAAATCCAGAGAGCAATTTAAGGGAATTCAGACAATAATATTAGCTTTTCCTCCATTTTGGCGTCTGTTTGTCGGTGCTTGTCTGGTTGCCTTATTTCTATTGACTGTGCAGGTATTCGCTGCTGCACTGCGCTTGTGCTCTGCTCATTGAAGGAAATAATGGAATTCAGAGCGGTGGTGCTGTCGCATTGTGTGAAAGCCCCATGAGGGTGCCTCCATGGCCAGAGTGGCAGAAAGGGTGCAGAAGGAGAAAATATGCACCCATTTGGACCTACAACAGCCTGAAAATCTTCATCCAACCATCCTAGCGTTGTTCAGTGGAGCAGGTGTCAGAAATAATGTGAACTTTCATGTGTGTTTTGATGCTAAATGTTTGGAAAAGCAAAGATATGAAAGAAGTAAAGCCAGGAACAGAGTGTGTGCGCCCATGAGTGAGATAATGGGGAGAATTGCATTATAATAGAAGAAGAAAAGAGACAGACGTACTCCAGCAGGTGAGGGACATTAATCTTCATTTGAGATGAATCAGCTCATCCCTATTGGACGCTCAGAGAGTGTGAGGAGGGATGGAAACACACACACACACACACACACACACACGAGTCTGTGAGTTCGAAGCATTTGCGTTTGTTTAATCACTGTGTGTGTGAGTGTTTGAATACACATTTGTGTGCATCTCCGTTTCCTCTTGGCAGCATCTATTAGATTAGTGTCGAGGCTAATTGCCGGAGGGCAGTGCCAGCCACGCGGGGGCCAAATCGCAGCCGACAGTCTGCTATGAGCTCGATGTCTGTTCGCCACGGGCACCACCTCACTCCCTCATCCTCATCCTCCTGCACACTTTCCTCACATTTCTAAAATGAGCATCCCCCTCCTTCAGACCCCATCGGACCTGGCTCTCATACCGACAGCCTCTGAAGCAGATTTCACGCTCATGCCGCATAACCTCCTGGAGTTTGTTTTGATTTATTTTCTTTTACTTTTCCTGTCCCTTGTCTTAGCATTTCTGGTGAAAAGAAGGAAAGTCTTTTCCCTCACGGTTCACACATATTCATATAAAGTAGCTGGATCTTTATGAGGCCCGTTAACATGCATGCAAACAGCTGCGAGGCTGAATGTTAATGGATTTTCACTTGGCCTCTATATAAGCAGTTTTTTGTTTATTTATCTAACTGCATGTGCATGACTGAGCACACCTCCTTGAAATCACGTTTAAAACATGTGTCCACATTCTTCCCAACTCTGTTCATTTTACTGTTCCTGCATCTATTGAAATATATTTAAGGATTGATCTTTTTAATTGTATTTGTTATTATTATTATCATTAGTAGTAGCAGTAGTAGCAGTATTCAACAAGATGCTCACTTCTTACTCTCACTACTTTCCTAGTCTTCTTATCCAGTCCCGGCCCTTGTTGTTGTTTGGTTATCTTTTGGAAAGTAGCTCTCTGCATCACAATGTTTATTACTCTCAAGAGACCCATATAGCGTTCAGCACATTTCAGCCTTTCAACAGGTAAATACAAGGATTTGATGCAAATGTTGCTGAAAAGCTTCTTTGTTGACATGAAGCACAACTTCAAATGTAACTTTGATGAAAGAGTGTTATGAATTTGACAGGTCCATTCAGTCAACGTCTATATTCCAGACTAATTTCCTTTCTCTCTCAAATGAAAGGTGCCTCTTCTCTCGAGGTCGAGGCTTAGGTTTCCCCTGAGGCTGCGATATAAACATGTACACACACTCAGACACACACTCATGCTACTCACATAAAAGCATGAATGAGATGAAGGTGTCATGAGCAAAAAAAAAGAATGTGAAAAATAGAGAACAATCATAAAAAGGAGGCTTGCGGCAGTCCACTAATTACCCTCCCAAACACAGCGGCCCGATTGATGTGCACAGGAAGAGACACTTCTGGTACACACACACACACACACACACACACAAACTGAGCCCCATTTGTGATCTTCAGTTTATTTGCTGCAGACGCAACTGAAGTAATCCATATATTCGGGGGTGATTTGGGGGATATCTATCTATTTATGATATTCTTTTTTTTAAATGTCTGTCCTTCCAGGTTCACTCAAAGACTTGCATTGTTTCAACACGCCACTTTTGACCTATGTAGTTCTTTGGTCAGCCTCTCAAATTAGTGTTCAAAGGTTTGTCTGTATGTCCGTCCTTCTGCATTTCTATCCTTGTCTCTCTCTTTCTCTCTTTCACCCACTTCTACTCTGCTCTCGGTTTCTCTTCCTGTCGCGTCCCTTGTCTCATCTAAACTGGTTGAGGCAGAAAGCCATTCACATGTAGCTCTGGTTTTTGAGCCTTTGAAAGGAAGTTTTTCCTCCTCGCTGTCACTTGCATGTTGCTCATGTAATAAAATAAGATACATTGACAGACACGTTGCTTTCCCATTTCCAACGTAAGTGACCAAAACAAGCTGAAGGATGATCTGTAAAGGAATGTTAAGAGTCATACGATAACTGTTGCTGCAAATGCACTATAAAAAATGTAATCTGACTTGACTCGTGATTTAGCCCACTAATTCATATTAGTCTCATATACTTCATCACTATTTGAATATGTTGCTCAAGCTCCTGCCTGCCAGCTATTCGACAGCAGATTAAACCCTTGTTACAAGGACTCTAGTGTGGGCTGCGGCACAGAGCGAGTCGTCAGAGCTTCGCTTTGGGATCAGTAAAGAATGGCATTATCGTAAAGACACGGTTAATTCTGTCTATGTATGTGAGTGTGGTGAGTGCTGTCGCAGCCAGTGGATGTGCTCTGGGTGCTATTAACGTGTATTGGTGCTGCTGTTGTAGCCCCAAGCAGCTCAGCTTTGACAGATATGCTCACACACGTCCAACATCAGCGACGATTCGCTCAGTGGAGCGGTCTCTGGGTTAACGATAAAAACGTCATGGAACATAAGCGCGGTACATTCAAACATACAGCATTCACACGCAGACATACAGAAATTACACAGAGACCGTCGCCATCCTCCTGTGAAAGGTGTTTGGGTTTGGGGGCACGAACAGCTTAGCCCTGCTGTGGAAATGACTCTCTGACAGAAGCCAGGCTCTGACTGAGCCACAACATCCGGCAGGCATCACTTAGAATAGAAATGTATGCCCCCCCCCCCCCACTCCCTTTCTCTTCCTCACCTTCCTTTTAATATCCTTCACCCTTTTTGATGCTTTGTCACTTCATCCCACCACTTTTCTGCTGTTTTACTACTCTGAAGCACATATCTGATACTGCTGGACCTCCCCCTGCTCAGGAATGGGACCTGAGAGACGACACTAAAGATTGAATGTTCAAACATCCAGGGATCTCTAGTTGATCTGTTCTATCATATTTGGGTTCAGCAGTTGATCCAGAAAGATGAAAGAATGTTTTCTTTCTCTCTCTCTCCTCTGCCCGCTCTCTCTCTCACTGCTCATCCAGGATGGTCGAATACTCACTGGACCTGCAAAACATCAACCTGTCAGCTATTCGTACAGTGCGGGTCCTTCGGCCACTCAAAGCCATCAACAGAGTGCCAAGTGAGAGCATTTTCCTTTTTTTCATCTACCTGTGCACGTAAGTGTTCTGTCAGAACAATGCAGTCTGTCATGTGCCATGTATGTCAAAAATGAACGGATAGGTGTTTGATTTCTATCTGCATTCACACGCTACCAGGTCGTTGTGTGGAGCCATAAAGAGTCATTCAATCATGGAGTCAGAGCTTTCTATGAGATTTACAAAGCATCAGTTCATGAAGCTTCACGCCGTCCTTTCATCCGACCCTCGGCCAAACCTTTCAGCGCAGATCGATTTGACTGGCAGCTCCTACTAATCATTGTAAAGGATCATTTGTCTCTGTTGTATTCACATATGACAAGTTCAACTCAGTGGTAGCGTGAGGTCAAATTGTTGTGGGGCTAAGATTTCCTGAAAAACAATGCTGATTGTAAATAGTACAAATTTTAGGCCATCATTTTTCAAATGATAATGTCCAAAGATTCTCCTCCTTCTGGTTAAACTTTGAATTGCGCTGTTATAATATATTTCATGTTATATTCATGTGTGTCTTGATGCTGTACTGGGTGCCCTTGAAAAAGAGGACACATTCTCAATGGCCCTCCTTTATCTCTACCTCTCTACTTCCATGTTCTTTTGAACGCTCCCCTGTCTTTTAAACACATGCCTCTCAAAATAATAACTGCACATAAACCCACAACTTGGTTCCACTGGAACACATTTTTGCTCACTGATGTCCATCTCCAATCACAGCTCGTGTTTTGCATAATTGCCTGAAAAAGCAATCAGTCTCCAGTGCCTCAATTGATTTCAATTGCTCGTTCATCTGTCTACTACTATCACAGATGTGTGTGTGTGTGTGTGTGTGTGTGTGTGTGTGTGTGTGTGTGTGTGTGTGTGTGTGTGTGTGTGTGTGTGTGTGTGTGTGTGTGTTTGTTCACATGTGCCTTTGTATAATGGCTCCTCTGTGTGCGGTATGTGTGTGTGTGTGTGTGTGTGAGAGAGAGAGAGAGAGAGAGAGACCAGTGAGCTGAACGTAATGACTTAGCAGTCGCCGTCCCCTATCAGTGACCCCATTACAGGTGAGGAAGCACCGTGCTGAAGCTATTTGTCCCCCTGTTTTGTTGGATCGCTGCTTTGCCCACAAATAACCCAGGAGTGTGAGCAAGTCCTGACACACACACACACACACACACACATATACACACCCCAAACACACACACCTGAAATCATAACCCTCCACCAAAATGTCAGATATTCCAGCCCTGTGTGTTTGTGTGTGTGCATTTACTTTTTGAGAAAATTGGTGTGAGATAGAAAAGTACAGTACAGAATAGAGGTGGTAAAACGCAAGAGAGAAGAGAGAAGAGATAGCTGTAAATGTGTTTCCATTGTGGTTCGGGGGAAGCATCCATCTTTATCTGAGAACAGCACGAGCTGGCAAAGCTGGTACAGTCACCAGGAGGGGAGAGAAATAGAGGCAGGCACTGCAGAAACTGAGAAACAATGAAAAAGAAAAACAGACGAAGCAGAAAAAGTTAAGGCTGATCTGAAGGAGGTGATATATGTTTCTGTTCCCTCGGGTTTCTTTTGTTTGCTTTCCTTTCTTTAAATGTTTCTGTTTCTACTTGCACCTACAGTATTTTGTAATTTCTTCACACGTTCTTTCTTATTCCAGCATGCCTCATTTTTCGACACACCCCCAGGCAGCGTCTCATTCCACTTCTCCCTCTTCCTCCCCAAATATATCTCACCCTCTCTTCAACCAATTAGGCCCAATGGAACAGTGGTCTAATGACAAACTCCCTGGGGAACAAACACATTTATAGAATTGCCTCCAGCCACCACCAGAGACACTTACACACCAGCAACAGCACTGCTCTTCATTTAGCACCAGTTGATGGAAAAAATTAGCCAGAGGATGACGCCGGGTGCATGTACTCACCTCCAGAAAGAGAAAAACAAGCTAGAGAACCAAGCTAGCAAACCTGCTATGAGAATGTGGAATGGCCACTTGTAAATTCAAGTGAAAAAAAGAATGAGATCCCATGTCCCTTTAGGGCAGACTTACTTTAATGTGGAATCCAACAGGGCTCATATATTGTCCCGTTTTTGCTGTTGGGTGAAGAGCTTCACTAGTAAATTCCATTTCTACAGAACTATTCCTGTTAGTTGGACTTTACACGGTGAAATATTCTGGAGAGAAAGAAAAGTAGGTGAGGACCTCCAGAGCAGCAGTGACTCACTCCAGTATTACCTCTTGAGGATGTGTGAAGGCTTGAAGTGGTAGTACAAGACAAGATGGTCCAGGACTAACTGTGTGTCCCAGTTGCTGTCTGAGGTTGCTTTCCTAGTCATTCTCTGCGCTGCGGACAGGAAGTTACAAACGGAACGCCCCCATCCCTACCCTCGGATATCTGATCAGTCACTCCTTCCAACTAGGGGCTCAGAGTGTTTTAATATTTTTACTGTTGTTGTAGCACTGGGATCTTTTTTGTTTCTTCCAATGAGTCGTCCACACGAAATTGCTTTTTGTTCTCAATGGGAATGTTGTTACGGTGCAGTTGTGTGTGGAATTGTATGGAATCTGTTTCACACTGTTGACATTGGATGCAATGAAAATTCTGTTTTCTCACTTAAATTATGACATCCTAAGTTCCAGCCTTGGACATCCAATACAATTGGAACATCCCTTTAGTATTCATTATGATACACACCATTAGAACAACCAGTGTTATTACTTCTCTGTTTTTGATTTATCAAAATAGATAGATAGATTGATACTTTTATCAGTCTCCAAGAAAATTCACATTTCCAGCAGCATGACAAGAATAAGAATGGAGACACAGGGGGGCATGCAGGACCCCGAAAGCAAAAACACTATCAGATATGGTAACTGTGCATAGTCGGCTCTGCACGTGTGTGTACACACTATAAAAGTGACTTTATAAGAGAAAAAACATCATCAATCCAGGTGCAGTTAAATGTGACAGGAGTGAGAAGAGAGGGATCTTTTTCAAATGATGCCAGTATTTGTGGTACCATGTGGATTGTGGTATTGTGCTGATGTTAAGTGGTTGAACTACAGGTGGTTGCATTCCTGTCTGCCTCCATGTGTGTCTTCTCTCACGTTGTCTCTCACTCTCAGCGTCTCTCCTGTCATTCAGTCTGTCGGCAATTTAGATGCACTGTTGTGTTTTACGGCACATTAACCTACTGTTGAGTTGTTATTCATGAATCACAGTGTGGCACTGAAAAACACAAACACATTTATCAGTCAGAGCAAAGACACACACATACATTCAGGACCAAACACCAAAGCATCATCACTTCATCCCTTTACAGGACAGGAGACATTAACCATTATTCATTTGATTAGTTCTTAAAGTCAAACAACAGACACACACGGACCCACACACACACAGATTAAGTATCAGTATGATGATCATATCAATCAGCAGGTTTTGCTCTTGTTAGTCAAATCTGTTGTCTCTATTTTCAACTAATCATATCGCAACATGTCATCACTCCAGGACGGGCTCATCCACTGTGGATGAGGTCAAAATCATTTGACATGGGATATTTTAGTAGGACGTTGTAATCTTAATAGGTTTCTATGCATAAGTGAGATCTCCAGATTTTGAGGCAGTGACGTTTGGACGTGGATGTGCCTGGATATTTTACTCACACGTCCTGTTTATGTCGCCCAGTTGAAAGAGACAATCACGTTAATTGTTTTAATGGAAATTTCATCATCAGAGACTAATACTCCATTATCAAACTTCATAGGTATGCGTATCCTGGTGAACCTGCTGCTGGACACTCTACCCATGCTGGGGAATGTGCTTCTGCTCTGCTTCTTTGTCTTCTTCATCTTCGGGATCATCGGCGTGCAACTGTGGGCGGGGCTACTGAGGAACCGCTGTTACCTCGAGGAGAACTTCACTCTGTGAGTTAAACGCATCACTCTGTGTCTGTGCGTCCTTGCCTTTAAATTTTTGACAAGAACTTGAAATATTATTCTGGAAGATGCCTACCGGATCATTTATATGATGACCTGTGTGTTTAGAGTGATTAAGTGTAGCACACGCACCAGTATCATCCATCATCTGTCTGTCAGCCTTGTTCTTGTCTAATGATGAAGAATGTGATTAGATTACAGCTGCGTGCCTCCATATTCATAACCCCACATGACAACCTCTCCTGCTGTGTGTGTGTGTGTGTGTGTGTATGTGTGTGTGTGAGACATTCAGCTGCATTTGAGAGTGTTTTAACTTCACATTTTGTGTTTTATGCTGGCATCAGCTCACTTGAACGACACATGCCTCTGGTGTGTGAGTTCTAATGTGTCTGTCAGCCGCCTGTACTCGGTAGTTTCTTTGCCTTTGCTGACGCAGCGGATACTAATGACAGCGGTAATAGCTGGATGAAAGGAGACACGTGTACGCCAGCTGGCACTGCCCTGCCTGCTTTGACCTCCCCTCAAAGTAAAGAGCTGGCATATAATCTCTTCAGTATTACCACATTTTGAACATTGTTCTCCCAGCGCTGATGGATACACTCCCACTCACTGCTGACCAAAGCAGCAGCAGAATTTTTTTTTTTTTCCAAACAATGAGTATTGCTTATTATTCAAGCAAAGTTGCATGTCATTTTAAGCACCTTATTAATATGTTATGCAGGTTAGTCTGGGTGCTCGAGTGCTTAATTAGAAGGGTTCTAGTGAGTTTCCACTTGAGGATTATTGAGTAGCGAGCTGAAGCTGGCTGTGTCAGAGGGTCAGGGTGGAGTGTCACAGTCAAGTGCAGCAATCGCTTAGCTCTTTTACAGCCTTTGAGGTCTCGTTTTTCATGCCCTCTCCCACCTTACCTACACTGGCTTTGTGCCTCATTCTCTTGCGTCTCTAATGTGCTTGTTTCTCTAGTCATGGTCATGTTCTTGATGACATGGGGTGATGACAGGTAGACACATTCCAACTTGTTTCCCGCCCCAGGCCACCAAATGGTATCTGACTCCAAAAGCATCCTTACATCTGCAGCTGGGGACACATTTCAACTTTCACAGTCGATACCAATTTTGAAAAGGTTTGGAGTACAAGACTGGTTTCAGCAGGTTTGTAATGAAAACTGAAAGACTGGGGATCACACGTTTAACAGCAGCGCCTGATGAGGGATCAGAGACGACATGATCAAACTGGAGACAACTGAATGCATCAAGCTGTCATGGAATCAACCATGTCTATGAGAGCGACAGTTTAACCCATAACATCATTGTACCGTATTTGCTACACAAGTTTTATATTTTACCAACATGATCAATACTTACCTGAAGGTCAACTGATGGAATCTGCTCTCACTTGGGTTATCATTCCACTGTAGGATGTGGAGGCTATTTTCAAAATGGCTGCTGTCATGAATTTTTTTTAAAAGGTGCTTTTGTCCATATACAACAACTCCAACTCCAGCAAGAGTCTCTCTCTCTCTCTGCATCGCCATTGTTCACTATGACCGGAAAAGCCAGAAGCGACTCAGCTAGAGACGGCGATAACCATTCAGGAAAGGGACACGACCCCTACCGTACTGGCGGTGAATTGCACCACAATGAAATCGAGTGATGTAGAAGTTTGAAGGGTTCATGGCAACGGTGTCACAGCAACGATTTGACGCAGAAGCATAATTCAGGCTTTAAAGGGTTACCAAACATGGATGGCAGCTCTGGCTTTATTCGTCTTCTGTCACTGTTTCCAATGTCCCACCTCCTCAGTTTCATTGGTGGTTGTCAACATATATTCAGTTGGGTCAATCAAACATGTTTGATTGACTGTGGCTGAGGTCTTTTTCAGTCTTTGCCCCTCACACTGTGGCCGATTTCTGTGCCAACTCACTGGCTGTCCCCAATGAGTGCTGTATGGTGCAGCTGAAATAAGACAAAAAGTCTTGTAGTGTGTCCACAGCTTTAGTGTAAGATGCAGTGGTCCACTAAGTCCAAAGTAAAGCTTCTGAGAGGCTTGGTTGGACAGTGTAAGACTCAAGGGAGGTGAAAAATGTCTGTATTTGTGGTTGTTGCAGATTGTGGACGTAGATTTTTCAGCATCATGGGAAAGTTTATCCAACATGGTGAATCTGTTTACCAGCTGAAGATAAAGAGGTGGATGGAGATGTGACGGCCACAGCTCCGCTTTTCCAGTGGCTTCCAAGCCTGGCACTGTGACGGAACAAAGCACAGGCTGTGGTCTGACCCCCATTGGAAGTTCCACTGATGCTAGAGGAGGAGTTGGAGGAGATCTTAGGACTGGCATCCTGATGCGCCCATCACAGGACAAACTAAAGACAACTAAAGTGCCAATAAAACATCTGAAGTAGCTTTGTAAGATTTCAAGCCAGGGCTTCTTCAGCAATACCACTCATCTTACCGTTAAAAACAGTTTTAAAGACGCCTGCTGATTCATGGATGCTGACTGAGATTACCAACAGTAGCCTCCTCCTCCTCCTCCATCCCCATTATCACATACATTTCCAGATCTGACCTTTTTACCTCTGTTCCCTTCAGTTGCAGGCCAACCTTTTCTTCTCAACTGTCCTGCAGCTTCACTTAATATCATGGCAGTAGCCGCGATGCCTCTCAGCATCTCACCCTCCAGTGGCAGGTGTGTTCTCAGTGTGAGGCCAGATATTGCAGGGCCATGCTGTGCTACGGCAAGTTACCAGTTGGGAGGCAGCAGCCATCAATCATGCTTCACTACTTTGACATACGCATCTCTCTCTCTCTCTCTCTCTTTCTTTCACTCTTTCTTTCTCTGTCCTCCATTTGTTCTCTATGTCCATATTTAGCTGACGAGGTGCCAGTTCACTTCCTGTGTTACTGCCGAGGTACCTTTGAACACTGCACTGAAACCCCCATGACTCAAGACAATGTGAATGTGTTTGGTCACAAGTGGTCAATCTTTATGTGTTTCGATTTTCGTTGAGCGGATCCAGTTGCAGCAGTTCACCTTTCTGTGATCTCGCTCCTCGAGCGCTGAATCCGTGTCCTGAACTAACATGAGGACTTAGCAAACATGAGCTCGTGGGTTTTTCCTTCTCATTCCCTTATTATTTCTGTACACTGTTTTTATATTGTGCAGGCTAGCACATATGTGTGATATATTAATTATAAGCAGGACATTATACTTTGTACACACTTATGTCCACTAACCTCTAGTTAACAGGACGTTCCCTTCCTAAAGTCAGAATTTTAAATTCAACCTTCATGCACAGCATTGCTTATTTAACTTTATCTATCTTAAATAAATAAATCTTTCTAACCAATGTTAGAATGTAAACCTTCTTCTTAACCATTGCTTTCAGTGAACCATTTTCTCTGTAGCTGTATACAATATGTATCTTCATATATCATCAGTAATCCATCGGCTACACATCAGAGATTTTCCTTTGTTTGAAAATAAGTTCTTGACCACCTTACTTTTCCCTCTTTTATTCAGTTGAATCTCTAATGAAAACTTTAATTCTAGCACCATCAGCACCTCCATTTACTGATGAAGCCAACTTTCCTTTCAAATAAACGCACAGAGGGCGACTCTTTGGCACGCTTCTATTAACATGGAGAGGTGTGGGAGACTTCTCAGGGTATAATGAGACGCTTCAGAGTTGAGAGATAATGTCAAGAGTCTCTCGCTCTCTCTCGCTCTCTCACACATACACATTCACACACAATACACAGGCTTTGCCTAAGATAATACAACTCGCCGTCTCAGTCTCACACATAGCTTATAATCTGTCTGTGGTTAAAAGGAACTGATCTGTGTTCCAGGTGGTCACTGAAATTCACTCTATTCGTTCTTTTCAAGACCAGACCAGTTACTTGCCCATAAGATGTAAAAGTAATGATATTCTTAATGAAAAGAAAGCCTTAAATGGTGAACTTCACATAATTGGTGCCTCCACGAACGCAGTAAATTGACATAGAATTCATGGCAAGCGTGTGGAAGAAAGTTATTGAACTGATCCCTTCTTCTGAATGTGGACTGTTGAGGGAAGGCCTAATGTGAAGTGCTTTGAATAACATGAGGAGCTATTTAAATGCTCCTTGTTTATGACGGTGCATTGTGGTGTTTAATATTCTGTGTTATTATTCTGATGGCAAAACTACAACTGTATTTCATATCCTCTACAAACCAATCGCGTCACTTCTTTTCCTGACCAACACATACCCCGCCCCTCTTCGCCACACGTGTCGGCATGCTTTCAGTTTGCTGCAGCAGCTCGCTTCTGTTACCTTGTACTATTTTACTGCTTGTCAAAGAGAACAATGTGTGGAAGAAAATGAAACAAAGGACGAAATTGAAATAATGCATGTGTGTACTTGCATACATGCTGGATCGTTGAATATCATCTGCTCATCTTCAATGATGTGTTTGTCACACTGTCTTGCTTGAGCTCTACCAGTGATTTGATTCAACCTCTGAGCTGTATAGTCATTTCACATTCTCTGGTTTGCTACTGATGCTTGGGTTGAAAACCCTGGAACGTGATTACAATGCAAAATATCTGGATTCTGGCAAGATCGAGAGTATTTGTGGCTAAGCCCCAGTGATTCAGACCACTCAGTGAGAAGCGGCAGTTCATGCAAAAGATCACTTGGTTCTCTCCCAAAACGTTGTCATAGCAGTTCATTTTGGACAGAAGCTAAATAGCAATGATAATGTAACAAATGGAGTTTTTTTTTGTTTGTTTGTTTGTTTGTTTGTTGTTTGTTTGTTATTCACAGACGACTTCCCTGGTGGATGGGTGACAAGCCATCTGCCATTTCAAACACAGAAAATATGATACAGTCATATTGTATCATATTTTGTATAGTGTTGTTGTATTATCGCATTGTATAAGATACATAAACATGATATCCCAGCAAACAGTGTACTAAATTAATTCTATATTACGTGCCGTGTCTCTATCCCAGCTCTTCCGGCTTGACCCTGCCAGCTCCATACTACCGGCCAGAGGAGGATGACGAACGCCCCTTCATCTGCTCCCTGGCATCTGATAACGGCATCATGTCATGTTCGGATGTGCCAGCGAGGCGTGAAGGAGGCCGCACATGCTGCCTGGACAAGGAGGATGCACTCCACAGACAGGCTCTGGGCCTGAGTCCTGAGCCCATGTCGAATGGTAGCACCGGTGATGCAGTGGGCCTGTGCATCAACTGGAACCAGTACTACACCCGCTGCCACACTGGGAGTACCAACCCACATAAAGATGCCATCAACTTTGACAACATTGTCTATGCCTGGATTGTAATCTTTCAGGTATATTTGTTATTTTTTACTGTTACTTCTGACATGGACTTTGCCTCGACAGGGAGTACGTAGATTCATTTTAATTTTTACTTCCAGGTGATCACTCTGGAGGGCTGGGTGGAGATCATGTATTACGTAATGGACGCTCATTCCTTTTACAACTTCATCTACTTCATCCTGCTCATCATTGTAAGTATTTGTTTCGGCATTTCCACATTTTTTATATAATATAATATCATTACAATACGCATAATATAATGTAGCACTAGCAAATTTTGATTGCCCCCTGGTGGCTGATGTGTCTGCCTGTGCGTGTGTGTGTTATAATGGACTGCCCTCACTAATTATACACAAAGCTGTCGACAGATCAGATTCATAAATACACACACACACACACACATACATGCACACAAACGCACAGAAACACACACACACACACACACACACACACACACACACACGCACCTGGAGGGAAATCAAAGCCTCATACACCTGCAGATCTGCTTTGACCCACAAGCCACATATGGACATCTCTCCTCCCTCTTACCTCACACACACACACACACACACACACACACACACACACACACACACACACTCACACTCACACACACCTCCCCTCAATGTTTTCTGTTTCCTCTCTCTGTTTATTTCATTCACCACTGATCCCCTTGTCTTTCACCTTTGCCCTGCATCTTTATTCACTGTGGATACCAATGTGTTGTACTGTTGGAAGGTTATGAAGATTTTGGATGTTGTGTCTGCAAATGTTTTATTGAGTGTTCCGCCCTAGTCTGTTTGTGAGTGTGTGTGTGTGTGTGTGTGTGTGTGTGTGTGTGTGTGTGTGTGTGTGTGTGTGTGTGTGTGTGTGTGTGTGGAAAAAGATTCACGTGATGATGAATGATTACATTTTAGGAAAAATCTGTTTTTCCTAAAATGGGCAGGGCAGGTCATGGGTTGTGGTTATGAATGTGGTACGTGATGCCCTGTGAAATGATATAAACACGACTGTGTGCAATGCATGTATGAGCGTGCGTGCATTCTCTACTTGTGTGAGGGCTTTGTCTTGACCAGCTGCTCTATCCATCCAGCATTCATTCAGCATTATCCAATCATGATCTAATCATTGGAGATGAGTCCAATAAAAGACATTTCAGCTGTGACTCTTGTTGCCACTGAAATAGTCAACCAACACAAAAAATGAAAATCATAATAATGGATCAATCTTACACAGCTCTTTTCTAGACACCCAAAGACGTTTTACAGTGGATATGTTATTCATTCTCTCCATTCTCCCCCTGCTGGTGGTAAACTACGTCTGTCGCCACAGCTGCCCTGGGGCAGATTGACAGAAACATGGCTGCCAATTCACACCAACGGCCTCTCCCACCACCACCAAACGTTCACTCACATTCATACAGGGAGATGTGGGTGAGGTGTCTTGCAGAGGGGACACAACAGTACAACTAGGATAGACTGGCATTCAAACCTTCAACCTCCTGAGCTACATCTTCCCCTCAGCAACTAATCTCAAAGCTTCACTTTTGACTCCTGTAATTCAAATAAAGACTCTTCAAGATGTGAAAAAACTATACAAATACTCAATGATAAATGAGGAGCAC
Source organism: Lampetra planeri (assembly GCF_965212315.1). Classification (NCBI taxonomy): domain Eukaryota; kingdom Metazoa; phylum Chordata; class Hyperoartia; order Petromyzontiformes; family Petromyzontidae; genus Lampetra; species Lampetra planeri. The sequence continues at coordinate 7,936 of NW_027614721.1, read as the reverse complement.
TGACATGAGGATAAAAGATAAACTTTGAGTATATGGTAAGTGGGAAACTTCAGTCAGAGCCAGGAGATGAATAGAAAGATGCTCAGATGCTGATTTGTGCTGTGGGCATGTGTTGGCTTTATCTGTCGTCTCCAATCAGCCTCGGTTTAGTGGGAAGTCAGCCCTCGGAGACCTCTAGCATGTGTGCTAAAGTCTCTACAGGGGCTGACACACATTATTAGAATCAGCTGGTGTGGGAGCTTGATGTTTTTATTCATTATTGCAATGTCACAATCATTATTTCATGACTCTTAAACACAACATCTGTTTTTGCACAACAGCTGCATTATTGTCAATAAGTCACTTGCACATATGATTTTTTGCTGCTGTTTGGTTAAATGTGGTCTGGAGTGTGTGCATCACACATTTTCTTCTAGACAGGACAATTCATTATTTCAGCTGGATAATTATCCTAATAGCTTGCAGTCATTTTTCACTTTCACTTTAATGCATGACCGAACTACCAGACAGACCAATCCTCTGCTTGTTGCTCCATACCCTCTCAGATTGGTTCTTTCTTCATGATCAACCTGTGCCTGGTGGTCATCGCAACTCAGTTTTCTGAGACCAAGCAGCGGGAACACCAGCTGATGCAGGAGCAGAGGGCACAGTGCCTGTCCTCCTCCACCCTGGCGAGCATGGCTGAGCCAGGGGATTGCTACGAGGAGATCTTCCAGCTGGTCTGCCATGTCCTCCGCAAGGCTAAGAGGAGATCTGCAGCTCTCTACTACACGCTGAGGGGCAAGCCCCCGCCGGCTGGTGGAGGCAGAGGGAACAGACGAGGTGGACTGAATCAGAACGGAGAGAGGCATCATTTGAGACACCCAAAAAGTGAGTAAGGGCCCTGAATATGTGTAATTGTGAAGCACTATGAGCACAATATGTTATCAAAAATGATTTGATGATCTGATCATATTGTTTGTGGATAATAATGTTTTCACAATGCTGAATGATGAATTTAATCTTACCAAGAGATCGGTGATATACCAATTATACTCATTTACTTCAATGTATTCATCAAGGTCAAATTGTCCAAAGAATATCCTCTACCGTTATTTTTTATCACTCAAAAGGTTTTTTGCAGGTCACTGACATTCTAAAACTCTATGGAAACATCAACGATCACAAATGCATTGGAAAGGAAGGACACTTCTGATATAATGTTCATCCACAGACTTACATTCCCTCTATTTATTTGTCTCTCTAGTGGCCCACTGTCCTCACCAGAGCAAGCAAGACTCTGGCTCCCAGCAACTAGCCAACTCCATCAGTCTGTCTGTGCCTCAGAATCCAGAGGACTGTCCCATATGTGCTCTATCGCTGAAGGAGGGCGCGAGGGCAGTGGGAGACTCCGCCAACGGGGAGGAAGGTGAGGAAGACGCTGTGAAAGAGACGGACAAGGAGGAGAACCATCTGGAGGATAAAGGAGATGTCGAGGAGAAGAAGAGGAGGAGGAGGAGGACGTGCTTTGGGTGTTGTAAGGACGTTTGTATTGATATAAGGAGGAAACTCTGGGGCATCGTGGAGAGCAAGTACTTCAGCAGGGGAATAATGATCGCTATCCTCATCAACACCATCAGTATGGGCATCGAACATCACAATCAGGTAAGATCAGGTCAGGAATGTTGCTACTGACGTCTCTGGTCTAAATGTAAGGAGGCCCGAGATGCCTCCTCGTATTTTCAACCTGCTCCTCGTTACGTCCTTCAAATGTGTCACAGTAAAAGCCTTCCAAGTCCAACAAACTCAAATTGATTGCAGACAGTGTCGAAAAGACATAGCAATCACAGACCGTCTCCGTCACATCTTGTAAATCCGCTCTGATCCTGTAGAGGCAGCACTGAGTCACTTAAGCAGCGGTGAAGGAAGCTACGTTTGGGCCTGATTCCTTCAGTCATGAGTCAAAGCGTGTGACTGATTTGTTCACTGTGTGCGTTGGCAATCTGATGCCCACTGTTGGAGTGTGATGTCTGAAGATCTAAATGGAACAACCAAACAAATCATAAAACCTCATTTTGTTCAAAGCCTGATTTGTTTTTATTTTGGTAGGTGATGTTCTTTTGAAATGTCCCCTGGAGCCTCTTATTTTGAAGCACTGGGCCACTGACCAAATGTCCGTTCATAGTAAGAGTACAGGCACTTTTACCCTGTTTTTTTTTTTTATTTGAGGACTTTATTGTTGACTGTCTGAAGTGTGAATATACCTGTGATATGCCAACAAAGGGTTTTTTTGAAGCTGTTGATATGTTGTTTTGCTTTTTTTTTGTTTTTTGGAAAAGACAAATCACCAGAGAAATCACTTTCGCCCTCAGAGCAGCTAAACCAGCATCACTGCTGATGAAGCGCTGCAGCAGAGATATTACTATGGCTGATGACATTCCGAGGGATGTGAGTGGGAGTGTAGAATCACTGCCATGCTGTTTTGTTTTGGTTTTTTTGACAGAGGTGTAAACATTTAGCCTCGCAGTAGACAAAACCGAGCTGGCTTTTAACATTGGCCAGGCTCCTCCAAGGCAGACGAGGCAGGTGTCTGAGAGCGAGAGTGGGAGCCGTCTGCCAAGAACGCACGTGCACGCATGCACAAGAACACATGCACACTGTGCATCTATTTGTGCGTGCGTGTATACACACAAATAGGTCTCCATTTGTGTGTGCATGCACCAACAGAAACACATGTGACTCACAAGCTGTTACATAAAGCAGATTTTCCTTCGTTTGTTTCAGATCATCTTTCTGTTTCCTCTCGTGCTCCCTCCCTTGTTGATTTCACTTCCACCTCTTTCCCATTGTTTTCCTCACAAATGCCTCTGCCCGATCTTAACCTCACTTGTTCCTTCCTTCCTCACTGCCTTCCTTCCGTCCATCCTTCCTGCCATACCCCAAGTGTCTCATCTACTTACTTCCATTTTTTTTTTTTTTTTGCCTCCTTCAGTCTCCCTCCATCTCCCCGCTTCTCCCTCTCTCATCCACCCACTCAGTCTTTGACAGCGTACAGAATAGTTTCTTTCTCTAGTCTATGAAGACTAAAAATAAACGATGGTTGTTGGGGGAAGGAGGGAGCGGAGACGAGTTTGAGGGGTAGAAGGATGCACACGCCGGTTACACAGCAGTTTTCAGCTCAATTCCCTCCGTGTTTGTGTGTGAGAGGGAGTGTGTGCATTTCAAAGTAGGCATGTATGCAGACACACATACACACACACACACACACACACACACAAAGGCACTGAGTGTCTTCTGAGTCTTCTTCTCCCTCCATGATTTCTACCAGCTGCCACAGAGGCAGTGATACAGGGAAAGTCTTACCTCGTGATTTTGTTCCCAAACACTCAAGCTCATGTTCCCTAGAAAAACACAGGGTGACATTATTTGAGAAAAACTCACAAGAGTTATATATACTTGTGTTGTGTAGATAAGTCCCTTAAGTGTGTGATTGTGCTGATGAATTGATGAGATGATCATTAGCAATTCTGAACACAAGTTACTTATTTGCATCTCTGTTATGTGCACACATCTGTGTGTCATATGGATTTGTATGGGGGGTTGACATCATATTTACAGTATGTGTACACACACACACTCCTGCTTCTTCTCCTTTTCCTTGATGTGCTTTAGTTGTTTTTTTGGTCTCCAACATTCCACAGTGGATGATCCAGTGAACAAGTTCTCATAAATTGTGGAAACAAGTGCATATTTGTGCCCCCCCACAACCCACCCCTCCACATCTAGTGTGTCTGTTTATATATATTTCCTCTGCAAAGGAGGTTTTCTTTTCTTTGCCTTGGTCTGTTAGTAGGGATATACAGAAAGTGGCTGGCTGAATTAGGTGTGTATGGAAGGGGAGGCGCTCTGCTCACATAATAGTCCTGAGTTTGATTTTTGAATGAGATAAATATGAAATCTGGTTTGAAGGAGATTTAAGAATTTAGTACAACAAAAGCTGTGGGAACCTGTGGTTAGAGACTGTTTGCCGTTAGTATGTAATATATATATTACAGGAATTACAACAGAAAAAAAAGATGCTAATTAAAAAGTTGTGAGATTATTTAACATTAAGACTGCAGCATACTAATAAAAAGAAAGGACAATTTTAGTACTAAAAAAATTTTGATCAGATGTTTATTTTCATAATAATGAATGAGGATGATTTCTGCTTTTTTTTCCTCTCTCTCCGTTTTTTTTTTTTTTTTTGCTCCTCTCCTCTCCTCTCCTCTGATGGGCAGGAGGATATTGATTGAGGAGAGATGGGCCTGTCTGATAATGTGACTGTGAAAGCTGAAGAAAAAGGGATGGGGAAGGAGATAGCTTGGGAGAAAAAGCGGATTAGAGGAGGGGGAGTGGAGGCATGCGAGTGTGTTTTTCTCTGACATGGTCGGCCAACTTTGGCAGCGCTAGCTGGCTATTTCTCTGCTGGCTGTGGAATGAAATTCAGAGGGGGTATCGGAGAAAGCAACAGATCCATATCGTGCATAACACACATTCACTAGCACACAAAGCACACTGGCATGTAGCTCGTCTGTATGTACACATGCACATACAAATACAAACAGGATTATTTGCCAGTTCTTCCTCATATTGTTCAGGCAGAGTTTACTCCAAGTGCAGATAACACACACACACACACACACACACACACAAAATATACTGTTCATACTCTGAGGAAGATCCCCGTCACATAGCTGCACTCAGAAACACAATTAGCACCCTGCCTTTCCAGCTATTTTCTCCTTTTCTCTCCTGTTGTCTGTTTGCGCTGAGGTGTGAGTTTAGTTGCCAGGTAGGGAACACACACCACCAAACGAGCAGCAGTTTGAGTGACAGCTGACTCAGCAAACTTTGAGAACTGTGAGGTGCGTTCTCCACGATTGCAAAACAAGTGTGGATTACGGTATCTCCTGTTATTTTCCCCTTGTGTGCCTCTCCACCACTGCTAGATGGATCATTAAGTCCCTTCTCTCGTGCTTCTTCTCAGCCCGACGAACTGACCAACGTCCTCGAGATCTGCAACATTGTCTTCACCAGCATGTTCACCCTGGAGATGATCCTGAAGCTCACGGCTTTCGGCTTCTTTGAATACCTGAGGAATCCCTACAACATCTTTGACGGCATCATTGTCATTATCAGGTCTGCAAGCTTGATTTATTGATCCTTAACTCTGTCATGCATGATATACTCTATCTGTCTGTCTGTCTGTCTGTCTGTTTGTCTGTCTATCTATTCCTTATCATGATTATTATTATTTCTTAGTGTCTTTAAAATGTATTATTCGTATTTAATAATCTTGAAGGAATTACAGCAGAATGGATTTTAAATTGCTCAAGGGGCAAGGACAGTGTTTGGTTTCTTTCAACCGGGGGACTTCAGATAGTCTACCTCTGATACCTCCAATGAAAAACGACATCATCACCTTGTCTTCCGTCAGCGCTGGTTCGTGTCCTTATTCAGTCAACACACAGTTTAAATTTACTGCAACTAAATCTCCCTAAAATCCAGAGTGGCACATTCAAATTACCTTTTAAATCTTTGAAAACGTCAGTCTCGTGTGTCTAAAATACATGCGGTTGACTTTCAGGCGATACTCTGATCATCAGAAAATCAACCCAAGTTACTGCTCCTGTCAGATTATATATATATATATCTGTATATATCTTTTCATGGAAATGGAATCAGTGTAATCCCGATGGAGCTCTGCATTATCTGCTTTCATCTCACACATTCGAAATGTTGAAACAGGCAGCATCCATGATCACACTGCATTTTATAAATATCTGTGGAATCCGTTTCGCTCATCTCAAAACTTTGCAAGAATGTGATTAGGAGTTTCGACTTTTTATCCAATTGAATATAAACCTTTTTCTTCTGTCTTTTTGTTGTTGTTGTTGTTGTTGTTGTTTTTTTCTATCCGCGCTCACAACCACGCTCTACATCTCAGTGTGTGTGAGATCATTGGCCAGGCAGATGGCGGCCTGTCAGTGCTGAGGACCTTCAGGCTGCTTAGGGTCATTAAGCTGGTGAGGTTCATGCCCGCTCTGAGGCGGCAGCTGGTGGTGCTGATGAAGACGATGGACAACGTGGCAACCTTCTGCATGCTGCTCATGCTCTTCATCTTCATATTCAGGTATCAGGCCGAATCACTCATGTCCGTGAAGTACACAGGGTTTGGAAAGTCACTTTGGGAAATGTTATTGGTTCTGTTTACAAGTTGCCCTGTTGACAATGTACAACTATAGTGTATCTAATGACATTTGCTGACTTTTCTATATTTTGAAGGAACACTCAGATGGGTAGCGCTGGAAATTTAAACACGACAGAAGAACCAATGAAACTTACTTCCGAGAAGGGAGATAGCAGAGGAGGATGTTGTGTACAATAAATACATGTAAAGCAACAAAAATTCTATTATTAAACACAGAGACTAGGTTTTCACTCAGATTGTTCTCAGTGTAATTTAATTACACAATTTGCTTAAAACTGATTACGTTACTTTATTGTAGAATGTAATGTAATGTAGGATGTAACACTAGGTCCTCCCAAACACCAGCAGTATATGTGTGCGGTGTCAGCTCCAGCTGATCAATGACTTTGAGTTCAGCTCACGTGCTCTTTCCAAGATCACTTCATGCCTTGAAAATTATAATGATGTTATCCTATGTTCAAGGTTATTTCGGGACAGACACTCTTGAGCCAAACAACAAGTGACTGAAACGGTTTAATTTCACATTCCAAACTATAATCTTGTATTTAAAGAAAATGGAAAATCAAAGAAAAAAAAAAGTCTCACCTATGTGGCCACATCACAGCTGCCTGATTTACCCGCCTCACTCATGAAATATTCTCAGGTATGACCACTAGGCAACGACTTGACATCATTATCTAAATTACTGTCAACACACAGTATTCTTCTTCTCTTCTTCTCCTTTCGGCTTTGTCCCTCTTCAGGGGTTGCCACAGCGAATCATCGATTTCCATCTTTCCCTGTTCTCTGTATCCTCTACTCTGACTCCAACTACCTCCATGTCCTCCCTCACTGCATCTATAAACCTCCTCTTTGGCCTTCCTCTCTGTCTCCTACCTCCAACTCCATCTCTAACATTCTCCTACCAATGTATCCACTGTCCCTCCTCTGCACATGTCCAAACCATCTCAATCTAGCCTCTCTAGCTTTTTCTCCTAACTTTCCTGTCTGTGTTGTCCCTCTGATGACCTCATTCCTAATCCTGTCCATCCTGGTCACTCCTAAAGAGAATCTCAGCATCTTTAACTCTGCCACCTCCAGCTCTGCCTCCTGTCTTCTGCCTATCTCTAGTGTCTCTAAACCATACATCATAGCTGGTCTAACCACAGTCCTGTAAACCTTTCCCTTCACCTTAGCTGAGACTCTTCTATCACAAATCACTCCTGACACTTTTCTCCAGCTGTTCCACCCTGCCTGCACCCTATTCTTCACTTCTCTTCCACAGTCTCCACTACTCTGCACTGTTGATCCTAAGTACTTAAACTCCTGCACCTTCACCACCTCTGCTCCCTGTAACCTCACTTTTCCACTGGTCTCCCTTTCATTTATGCACATATACTCTGTCTTGCTACGACTGACCTTCATTCCTCTTCTCTCTAGAGCAAACCTCCACCTTTCTAGGTTCTCTTCCAACTGCTGCCTACTCTCACTACAGATCACAATGTCATCTGCAAACATCATAGTCCAGGGAGACTCCTGTCTGACCTCATCTGTCAACCTATCCAGAACCAAAGCAAACAAGAAGGGGCTCAGGGCCGATCCTTGATGCAGTCCTACCTCTACCTTGAAGTCTTCTGTCCTTCCAACAGCACACTTCACCACTGTTCTACTACCTTCATACATGTCCTGCACCAAGCCAACATACTTCTCTGACACTCCTGACTT
>NW_027614720.1:17500-22727 GCF_965212315.1 Lampetra planeri | reverse complement strand
GTGGTGATGATGATGGTGGTGGTGATGATGGTGGTGGTGGTGATGATGGTGGTGGTGGTGATGATGGTGGTGATGGTGGTGATGGTGGTGATGGTGGTGATGTTGGTGGTGGTGATGATGGTGGTGATGTTGGTGATGGTTGGTGATGGTGGTGATGGTGATGATGGTGATGATGGTGATGATGGTGATGATGATGGTGGTGATGATGATGGTGGTGATGTTGGTGATGGTGGTGGTGGTGATGATGGTGATGATGATGGTGGTGATGATGATGGTGGTGGATGGTGGTGATGGTGATGATGGTGGTGATGGTGATGATGGTGGTGATGGTGATGATGGTGGTGGTGATGATGATGATGGTGGTGATGGTGATGATGGTGGTGGTGATGATGATGATGGTGGTGTGATGATGATGATGATGGTGGTGATGATGATGATGATGGTGGTGGTGATGATGGTGATGATGGTGGTGGTGGTGATGGTGGTGGTGGTGATGATGGTGATGATGATGGTGGTGATGGTGGTGATGGTGGTGATGGTGATGGTGGTGGTGATGATGATGATGATGGTGGTGGTGGTGGTGATGGTGGTGGTGGTGATGATGGTGGTGGTGGTGATGATGGTGATGATGATGGTGGTGATGGTGGTGATGGTGGTGATGGTGGTGATGGTGGTGATGATGGTGATGATGATGATGGTGGTGGTGATGATGATGATGGTGGTGGTGATGATGATGATGGTGGTGATGATGATGATGGTGGTGATGATGATGATGGTGGTGGTGATGATGATGGTGGTGGTTGGATGATGATGATGATGTGGTGGTGGTGGTGGTGGTGGATGATGATGGTGGTGATGGTGGTGATGGTGGTGATGATGATGGTGGTGGTGATGATAATGATGATAATGGTGATGATGGTGGTGGTGATGATGATGATGATGGTGGTGGTGGTGGTGGTGATGGTGGTGGTGGTGATGGTGGTGATGGTGGTGATGGTGGTGATTATGATGATGATGGTGGTGGTGATGATGATGGTGATGATGATGATGGTGGTGATGGTGGTGATGATGATGGTGGTGATGATGGTGGTGATGATGGTGGTGATGATGGTGGTGATGATGGTGGTGATGATGGTGGTGATGATGATGATGATGGTGGTGGTGGTGGTGGTGATGATGGTGGTGATGGTGGTGGTGATGGTGGTGATGGTGGTGATGGTGGTGATGATGATGATGGTGGTGGTGATGATGATGATGATGGTGGTGATGATGATGGTGGTGATGGTGGTGATGGTGGTGGTGATGATGATGGTGATGATGATGATGATAATGGTGGTGATGATGATGGTGATGATGATGATGATGACGGTGATGGTGGTGACGGTGATGATGGTGATGACGGTGATGATGGTGATGACGGTGATGATGGTGATGATGGTGATGATGGTGTATTCCCACTCGCCCTCCACTCACCCCCCCCCCACTCACCCCCCCCCACTCACCCCCCACCTCCCCCCCACCTCCCCCCCACTCACCCCCCCCACTCACCCCCCACCTCCCCCCCACTCACCCCCCCACCTCCCCCCCACTCACCCCCCCCCACTCACCCCCCACCTCCCCCCCACTCATCCCCCACCTCCCCCCCACTCACCCCCCCCCACTCACCCCCCACCTCCTCCCCACTCACCCCCCCACTCACCCCCCCACCTCCCCCCCACTCACCCCCCCCACTCACCCCCCACCTCCCCTCCACTCACCCCCCCCACTCACCCCCCCACCTCCCCCCCACTCACCCCCCCCCACTCACCCCCCACCTCCCCCCCACTCACCCCCCCCACTCACCCCCCACCTCCCCCCCACTCACCCCGCCCCCCGTGTGGTCCCTGTGGCGGAGGTCGTGACCCCGGGCTCCCGCTCTGCCTCCTCCGCCCCGGAGCTGCTGGTTCTGCAGCTCCAGCTGCTCCACCAGCTGCTGCAGCTGGTGGAGCTCCACGTCCACCAAGTAGTCACCCCCCAGGGTGTCCACCAGAGACATCGTCACCTAGACACACACAGAGACACAGTGACACACACAGAGACACAGTGACACACACAGAGACACACACAGAGACACACACACGTCCACCAAGTAGTCACCCCCCAGGGTGTCCACCAGAGACATCGTCACCTAGACACACACACGTCCACCAAGTAGTCACCCCCCCAGGGTGTCCACCAGAGACATCGTCACCTAGACACACACAGAGACACAGTGACACACACAGAGACACAGTGACACACACAGAGACACACACAGAGACACACACACGTCCACCAAGTAGTCACCCCCCAGGGTGTCCACCAGAGACATCGTCACCTAGACACACACACGTCCACCAAGTAGTCACCCCCCCAGGGTGTCCACCAGAGACATCGTCACCTAGACACACACAGAGACACAGTGACACACACAGAGACACAGTGACACACACAGTGACACACACAGAGACACACAGAGACACCACACACAGAGACACACACAGAGACACACACACGTCCACCAAGTAGTCACCCCCCAGGGTGTCCACCAGAGACATCGTCACCTAGACACACACACGTCCACCAAGTAGTCACCCCCCAGGGTGTCCACCAGAGACATCGCTACCTAGACACACACACGTCCACCAAGTAGTCACCCCCCAGCGTGTCCACCAGAGACATCGTCACCTAGACACACACACGTCCACCAAGTAGTCACCCCCCAGGGTGTCCACCAGAGACATCGCTACCTAGACACACAGTGACACACAGAGACACAGAGACACACACACAGACACACACACACAGAGAGACACACACAGACACAGAGACACACAGAGACACACACAGACACACACACGTCCACCAAATAGTCACCCCCCAGCGTATCCACCAGAGACATCACTACCTAGACACACAGTGACACACAGAGACACAGAGACACACAGAGACACACACACACAGTGACACACAGTGACACACACACAGAGACACTCAGAGACACAGAGACACACACAGACACACAGACACAGAGACACAGAGACACACACAGAGACACACACACACACGTCCACCAAGTAGTCACCCCCCAGCTTGTCCACCAGAGACATCGCTACCTAGACACACACACAGTGACACACACACAGAGACACTCAGAGACACACAGAGACACAGAGACACACACAGACACACAGACACAGTGACACACAGACACACACAGATACACACACAGACACACACACAGACATCGCCACCTAGCCTGTCACACAAACAGACACACACACAGTGACACACAGAGACACACACACAGAGACACACACAGACACACACACAGACATCGCCACCGACCCTGGCACACACACAAAGAAACACACAGACACACACACACGGAGACACACAGAGACACACAGAGACACATACACACAGACACACACAGAGACACACAGAGACACACAGAGACACATACACACAGACACACACAGAGACACACAGAGACACATACACACAGTGACACACACAGTGACACACACACACAGTGACACACAGACACACACACAGTGACACACAGAGACACACACAGTGACACACAGAGACACACACACAGAGACACACAGAGACACATACACACAGTGACACACAGAGACACACACAGTGACACACAGAGACACACACAGAGACACACACAAACACACACACAGACATCGCCACCTAGCCTGGCACACACACAGAGACACACACAGACACACACACAGAGACACACAGAGACACATACACACAGACACACACAGAGACACACAGAGACACACAGAGACACACAGAGACACATACACACAGAGACACACAGAGACACACAGAGACACATACACACAGACACACACAGAGACACACAAAGACACACAGAGACACACAGAGACACATACACACAGAGACACACAGAGACACACAGAGACACATACACAGACACACACAGAGACACACAGAGACACACAGAGACACATACACACAGAGACACACAGAGACACATACACACAGACACACACAGAGACACACAGAGACACACAGAGACACACAGAGACACATACACAGACACACACAGAGACACACAGAGACACATACACACAGAGACACACAGAGATACATACACACAGAGGACACATCATCATCATCGATTATCGATCATTATCGATCACCACTCAACAGCCTTGAAGGAGAGAGAATGGGGGGGGAGGGAGCGATCTCGCTCAACACCCAAAGGTTCAGCGAACAAACCCCACAACCAATTTAACCTACAAACTAACCATCATCATAATCGATTATTGATCATCGATCATCATCGATAATCATCGATCACCAGCCTTGAAGGAGAGAATGGGGGGAGGAAGCGATCTCGCTCAGCAGCCAAAGATTCAGCGAACAAACCACACACACCCTTAAACCGGTAACCTCCAAACTACCCATCATCATCGATTATCGATTATCGATCATCATCGATCAGCACTCACCAGCCCTTGAAGGAGAGAGAGAGAGAATGGGGGGAGGGGGGAGATCTCGCTCAGCACCCAAAGATTCAGCGAACAAACCACACAAACCCCTTTAACCTACAAACTAACCACCATCATCATCATCATCGATTATCGATTATCGATCATCATCGATCAGCACTCACCAGCCTTGAAGGGGAGGAGGAGGGGAGGGGAGGGAGGGAGAGATGGACACGCGGCGAACAGCAACCCAAAGATTCAGCGAACAAACCACACACACCCTTTAACCGGTAACCTCCAAACTAACCATCATCATCGATTATCGATCATCGATCATCATCGATAATCACCACTCACCAGCCTTGAAGGGGAGGGAGGGAGGGACAAGCGGCGAACAGCAACCGAACAAAATCAGCGAAATCAGCTGAAATCAGCAGCAGGCGAGCGAGGCGTAGGGGGCTCACACGACGATGTCCCCCCCGTGGTTCTCGCGGGCGTCTCGATGCCCGACAAGACGCGGCACGGCGCGTCACTCTGCAGACGCCGCGTCGTGCGGTGAAGCCGAGCTGATGATGATGCTGCTGCTGCTGATGATGATGATGAGACAGTCAACGTTGAAGCCCAGTGCACCAAGCCTGACCCTGATGATGCTGATGATGATGCTGCTGCTGCTGATGATGATGATGAGACAGTCAACGTTGAAGCCCAGTGCACCAAGCCTGACCCTG
>NW_027614720.1:7500-10000 GCF_965212315.1 Lampetra planeri | reverse complement strand
ACATCACCATCACCACCATCACCATCACCACCATCACCATCATCACCACCAACATCACCATCACCACCATCATCACCACCACCACCATCATCACCACCATCACCACCATCATCACCACCACCATCACCACCATCACCACCATCATCACCACCACCACCATCATCACCACCATCACCACCACTATCACCACCATCACCAACATCACCATCACCACCATCACCATCACCACCATCACCATCATCACCACCAACATCACCATCACCACCATCACCATCACCACCACCACCATCATCACCACCATCACCACCATCACGATCACCACCATCACCATCACCACCATCACCATCATCACCACCAACATCACCATCACCACCATCACCATCACCACCATCACCATCATCATCACCACCACCACCACCATCATCACCACCATCACCATCATCACCACCAACATCACCATCATCACCACCACCACCACCATCACCACCATCATCACCAACATCACCATCACCACCATCACCATCACCACCATCACCATCATCACCACCAACATCACCATCACCAACATCACCATCACCACCATCACCATCACCACCATCATCACCAACATCACCATCACCACCATCACCACCACCACCACCATCACCACCATCATCACCAACATCACCATCACCACCAACATCACCACCACCATCACCACCATCACCACCATCACCACCATCACCAACATCACCATCACCACCATCACCATCACCACCATCACCATCATCACCACCAACATCACCATCACCACCATCACCATCACCACCATCACCATCATCACCACCAACATCACCATCACCACCATCACCATCACCACCACCACCATCATCACCACCATCACCAACATCACCATCACCACCATCACCATCACCACCATCACCATCATCACCACCAACATCACCATCACCACCATCACCATCACCACCACCACCATCATCACCACCATCACCACCATCACCATCACCACCATCACCATCACCACCATCACCATCACCACCACCACCATCATCACCACCATCACCACCATCACCATCACCACCATCACCATCACCACCATCACCATCATCACCACCAACATCACCATCACCACCATCACCATCACCACCATCACCATCATCACCACCACCACCATCATCACCACCATCACCATCATCACCACCAACATCACCATCACCACCAAGATCACCATCACCACCACCACCATCATCACCACCATTACCACCACCATCACCACCATCACCAACATCACCATCACCACCATCACCATCACCACCATCACCATCATCACCACCAACATCACCATCACCACCATCACCATCACCACCATCACCACCATCACCATCATCACCACCATCACCATCACCACCATCACCATCATCACCACCATCACCACCATCACCATCACCACCATCACCATCACCACCATCACCACCATCACCATCACCACCATCATCACCACCATCACCACCATCACCACCATCACCATCACCACCATCACCATCATCACCACCATCACCATCACCACCATCACCAACATCACCATCACCACCATCACCATCACCACCATCACCATCATCACCACCAACATCACCATCACCACCATCACCATCACCACCATCACCATCATCACCACCACCACCACCACCATCACCACCATCACCAACATCACCATCACCACCATCACCATCACCACCATCACCATCATCACCACCAACATCACCATCACCACCATCACCATCACCACCATCACCATCATCACCACCACCACCATCATCACCACCATCACCATCATCACCACCAACATCACCATCACCACCAACATCACCATCACCACGACCACCATCATCACCACCATCACCACCACCATCACCACCATCACCAACATCACCATCACCACCATCACCATCACCACCATCACCATCATCACCACCAACATCACCATCACCACCATCACCACCATCACCATCATCACCACCAACATCACCATCACCACCATCACCATCACCACCACCACCATCATCACCACCATCACCAACATCACCATCACCACCATCACCATCACCACCATCACCATCATCACCACCAACATCACCATCACCACCATCACCATCACCACCACCACCATCATCACCACCATCACCACCATCACCATCACCACCATCACCATCACCACCATCACCATCATCACCACCAACATCACCATCACCACCATCACCATCACCACCATCACCATCATCACCACCACCACCACCATCATCACCACCATCACCATCATCACCACCAACATCACCATCACCACCAACATCACCATCACCACCACCACCATCATCACCACCATCACCACCACCATCACCACCATCACCAACATCACCATCACCACCATCACCATCACCACCATCACCATCATCACCACCAACATCACCATCACCACCATCACCACCATCACCATCATCACCAC
>NW_027614720.1:0-2500 GCF_965212315.1 Lampetra planeri | reverse complement strand
ACAGTGCGCTAACCACTGCACCACCGCTCCCTCAAGACACACACACAGTGCCCTAACCACTGCACCACCGCTCCCCCAAGACACACACACAGTGCCCTAACCACTGCACCACCGCTCCCCCAAGACACACACACAGTGCGCTAACCACTGCACCACCACTCCCCCAAGACACACACACAGTGCGCTAACCACTGCACCACCGCTCCCTCAAGACACACACACAGTGCGCTAACCACTGCACCACCGCTCCCCCAAGACACACACACAGTGCGCTAACCACTGCACCACCGCTCCCCTAAGACACGTGAAGTGTCGAACGCCCGCTGGCAGGAGGTCACGGGGCAGACCCAGCAGGTGCCACGGGTTTGTACTGCTGTGCCAGGCTAGGTGCACCAGGTCACGGGACAGACCCAGCAGGTGCCACGGGTCGACCGAGACGACTGGCTGATGCACCACCTGTGCCCCCTACTGTGGCAAGTTGCTGTGCTTTAGCCACCCGGCGCTCCGCTCGTTGTTGTGAGCGTCGCTCCTCCGCCCTCCGTTGTTGCTGGAGGGCGACTGCCTCCAACTGCCCAGTAGCCTCAAGGTGCACCTAGCCTGGCACTGCCCAGTAGCAGCGTCCTTCACGAGCCTCCTCCACTGAGGCCGATCTTGACACCGCTGGTACCAGTCATCGGCAAGTCCACTCAGCTCCACGTCCTCCTGTACCACATCACTCCATCTCTTCTCTAGCCCGTGTCACTCACACACTCACCCACTCACTCACCCACTCATTCACTCACTCACTCACTCACCCACTCACTCACCCACACACTCACTCACACACTCACTCAGCTCCAGGTCCTCCTGTACCACGTCACTCCATCTCTTCTCTAGCCCGTGTCACTCACACACTCACCCACTCACTCACCCACTCACTCACCCACACACTCACTCACACACTCACTCACTCACTCACACACTCATTCACTCACTCACCCACCCACTCACTCACCCACTCACTCACCCACTCACTCACCCACTCACTCACCCACCCACTCACTCACCCACTCACTCACCCACTCATTCACTCACTCACTCACACTCACTCAGCTCCACGCCCTCCTGTACCACATCGCTCCATCTCTTCTCTAGCCCGTGTCACTCACACTCACCCACTCACTCACCCACTCATTCACTCACTCACTCACACTCACTCACCCACTCACTCACCCACTCACTCAGCTCCACGTCCTCCTGTACCACATCACTTCATCTCTTCTCTAGCCCGTGTCACTCACACTCACCCACTCACTCACCCACTCACTCACCCACTCACTCATTCACTCACTCACTCACTCACCCACTCACTCACCCACTCATTCACTCACTCACCCACTCACTCACCCACTCACTCACTCACCCACTCACCCACTCACCCACTCATTCACTCACTCACCCACTCACTCACACACTCACCCACTCATTCACTCACTCACCCACTCACCCACTCACTCACCCACTCATTCACTCACTCACCCACTCACTCACCCACTCACTCACTCACTCACCCACTCACTCACACACTCACCCATTCATTCACTCACTCACCCACTCACTCACTCACCCACTCACTCACTCACTCACCCACTCACTCAGCTCCAGGTCCTCCTGTACCACGTCACTCCATCTCTTCTCTAGCCCGTGTCACTCACACACTCACCCGCTCACTCACCCACTCACTCACCCACTCACTCACCCACTCACTCACCCACTCACTCACCCACTCACTCACCCACTCATTCACTCACACACTCACACACTCACTCACACACTCACCCACTCACTCACTCACCCACTCACTCACACACTCACTCAGCTCCACGTCCTCCTGTACCACATCACTCCATCTCTTCTCTAGCCCGTGTCACTCACACACTCACCCACTCACTCACCCACTCACTCACCCACTCACTCACTCACCCACTCACTCACCCACTCACTCACCCACTCACTCAGCTCCAGGTCCTCCTGTACCACATCGCTCCATCTCTTCTCTAGCCCGTGTCACTCACTCACACACTCACTCACTCACTCACCCACTCACTCACCCACTCACTCACCCACTCACTCACCCACTCACTCACCCACTCACTCAGCTCCACGTCCTCCTGTACCACATCACTCCATCTCTTCTCTAGCCCGTGTCACTCACTCACACACTCACCCACTCACTCACCCACTCACTCACCCACTCACCCACTCACTCACTCACTCACACACTCACTCACTCACCCACCCACTCACTCAGCTCCACGTCCTCCTGTACCACATCACTCCATCTCTTCTCTAGCCCGTGTCACTCACACACTCACCCACTCACTCACCCACTCACTCACCCACTCATTCACCCACTCACTCACCCACTCACTCACCCACTCACTCACCCACTCACTCACCCACTCACTCACCCACTCATTCACTCACTCACTCACCCACTCACTCACCCACTCACTCACCC
>NW_027614719.1:20000-22735 GCF_965212315.1 Lampetra planeri | reverse complement strand
CCACCACCCCACCACCATCCTCCCCCACCCCCACCACCACCCCCCCACACCACCCATCCACCCCCACCACCACCACCACCCCCCCACCACCACCACCACCACCACCCCTCCCACCACCACCCCCACCACCCACCACCATCACCACCCCACCCACCACCACGCACCATCACCACCACCACCACCCCCCACCACCTCCAACCACCACCGACCACCACCACTCCACCCTCCACCTCCACCCCACCCCCACCACCTCTCACTACTCCCCAACAACACCACCTCCTACTACACTACCCACCTACTACCACCACCTACCCCTACCACTACAACTACACCACTACAACTAACTACCACCTACTACCACTACTACTCCACACCACTCCTACTACTATCCTACCTCCACCCCACCTACTTCCTACCACTACTACCACACTACTACTACTCCACCCACTACCTACCAACCCTCCACTACTACTACTACCCACCTACTACCTACACTACTACCACCACTACAACTCCCAACTACAACACTACTACTACCACCACCACTACTACTCACTACTACCACTACTACCACCTACACCACCAACACTACTACCACCACTACTACTACTCCACCACCACTACTACACTCCACCACACTCCCTACCACTACCTACTACTACCTACTACTACCACTACTACTACCACTACTACACTACCACTACCTACTACCCACCTACTACTACTACCCACTACTACTACTACCACTACTACCTACTACCTACCACACACTACTACCTACCACTACTACTACCTACCACACTACCCTACTACTCTACTACCACTACTACTACTACCACTACTACTCTACTACCACCTCTACCTACACTACTACTACCCACTACTACTACACCTACCACCACTTCTACTACTACTACCTACCACTACTACTACCCACTACTACTACTACACTACTACTACACCACTACTACTACTACTACCCCACTACTACTACTACCACTACCTACTACTACCACTACTACTACCACTACTACCACTACTACTACTCTACCTACAACTACTACACTACTACTACCTACCTACTACTACTACCACTACCTCTACTACCACTACTACTACTACCACTACACTACTACCACTACTACTACCACTACTACTACTACACTACTACTACTACTACCACTACCACTACTACCTACTACCCACTACTACTACTACCACTACTACTACTACTACTACAACACTACTACTACCACTACTACTACTACCACCACTACTACTACCTACTACTCACTACTACTACCACTACTACTACTACTACCACTACTACTACTACCACTACTACTACTACTACCACTACTACCCTACTACTACTACACCTACTACTACCTACTACTACTACTACTACCACTACTACTACTACCACTACTACCACTACCTACCACTACTACCACTACTACTACTACCACTACTACTACTCTACTACTACCACTACTACACTACTACCACTACTACTACTACCACTACTACTACTACTACCACTACTACTACTACCTACTACCTACTACTACTACTACCACTACTACTACTACTACCTACTACACTACTACTACCACTACTACACTACTACTACTACCCACTACTACTACCACTACTACCACTACTACTACTACACTACTACTACTACTACCACTACTACCACTACTACTACCACTACTACTACTACCACTACTACCTACTACTACTACTACCACTACTACTACCACTACTACTACTACCACTACTACTACCACTACTACTACTACCACTACTACTACTACCACTACTACTACTAACCACTACTACTACCACTACTACTACTACCACTACTACTACTACTACCACTACTACTACTACCACTACTACTACTACCACTACTACTACTACCACTACTACTACCACTACTACTACTACTACCACTACTACTACCACTACTACTACTACCACTACTACTACTACCACTACTACTACTACTACTACCACTACTACTACTACCACTACTACTACTACTACTACTACTACCTACTACTACTACCACTACTACTACTACTACACTACTACCACTACTACTACTACCACTACTACTACTACTACTACCACTACTACTACTACCACTACTACTACTACTACTACCACTACTACTACTACTACCACTACTACTACTACTACTAACTACTACCACTACTACTACTACCACTACTACCACTACTACTACTACTACCACTACTACTACTACCACCTACTACCACTACTACTACTACCACTACTACTACTACCACTACTACTACCTACTACTACCACTACTACTACCTACTACTACTACTACCACTACTACTACCACTACTACTACTACTACTACTACTACTACTACCACTACTACTACCACTACTACTACCACTACTACTACTACCACTACTACTACTACCACTATACTACTACCACTACTACTACTACTACCACTACTACTACCACTACTACTACCACTACTACTACTACCACTACTACTACTACCACTACTACCTACTACCACTACACTACTACTACTACCACTACTACTACTACCACTACTACTACTACACTACTACTACTACTACCACTACTACACTACCACTACTACTACTACCACTACTACTACTACACACTACTACTACTACTACCACTACTACTACTACTACTACTACCACTACTACCACTAC
>NW_027614719.1:0-17500 GCF_965212315.1 Lampetra planeri | reverse complement strand
TACCACTACTACTACTACTACTACCACTACTTACCACCACTACTACTACCCACTACTACTACTACTACCACTACTACTACTACTACCACTACTACTACTACCACTACTACTACCACTACTACTACCACTACTACTACTACCACTACTACTACTACCACCACTACTACTACCACTACTACCACCACTACTACTACTACCACTACTACTACTACCACTACTACTACTACTACTACTACTACCACTACTACTACCACTACTACTACCACTACTACTACTACTACCACTACTACTACCACTACTACTACTACCACTACTACTACTACCACTACTACTACTACCACTACTACTACTACCACTACTACTACTACACTACTACTACTACCACTACTACTACTACCACTACTACTACTACCACTACTACTACCACTACTACTACTACTACACTACTACTACTACCACTACTACTACTACCACTACTACTACTACTACCACTACTACCACTACTACCACTACTACTACTACTACCACTACTACTACTACCACTACTACTACCACTACTACTACTACTACCACTACCACTACTACCACTACTACCACTACTACTACTACTACCACTACTACTACCACTACTACTACTACTACCACTACAACTACCACTACTACTACTACTACCACTACTACTACTACCACTACTACTACTACCACCACTACTACTACCACTACTACCACCACTACTACTACTACCACTACTACTACTACTACCACTACTACTACTACTACCACTACTACTACTACTACCACTACTACTACTACTACCACTACTACTACTACTACCACTACTACTACTACTACCACTACTACTACTACTACCACTACTACCACTACTACTACCACTACTACTACTACTACCACTACTACTACCACTACTACTACCACTACTACTACCACTACCACTACTAACCACTACTACCACTACTACTACTACTACCACTACTACTACTACCACTACTACTACCACTACTACTACTACTACTACCACTACTACCACTACTACTACTACTACCACTACTACTACCACTACTACCACTACTACTACCACTACTACTACTACCACTACTACTACTCTCCACTACTACTACTACCACTACTACTACCACTACTACACTACTACCACTACTACTACTACCACTACTACTACTACCACTACCACTACTACCACTACTACTACTACTACTGCCACTACTACTACCACTACTACTACTACTACTACCACTACTACTACTACTACTACCACTACTACTACTACTACCACTACTACCACTACTACCACTACTGCCACTACTGCCACTACTGCCACTACTACTACTACCACTACCACTACTACCACTACTACCACTACTACTACTACCACTACTACTACTACTACCACTACTACCACTACTACTACTACCACTACCACTACTACTACCACTACTACCACTACTACCACTACTGCCACTACTACTACTACCACTACCACTACTACCACTACTACCACTACTACTACTACCACTACTACTACTACTACCACTACTACTACTACCACTACCACTACTACTACTGCCACTACTACTACCACTACTACTACTACCACTACTACCCCTACCACTACTACCACTACTACCACTACCACTACTACCACCCTACCACTACTACCACTACCACCACTACTACCACTACCACCACTACTACCACTACTACTACTACTACTACCACTACTACCACCACTACCACCACTACTACCACTACTACTACCACTACTACACAACTACTACTACCACTCACTACCACCACTACCACTACTACCACCACTACCACCACTACTACCACTACTACTACCACTACTACTACCACTACTACTACCTACCACTACTACTACTACTACCACCACTACCACTACTACCACCACTACCACCACTAACTACCACTACTACCACTACTACCACTACTACTACCACTACTACCACTACCACCACTACCACCACTACTACTACTACTACCACTACTACCACTACCACCACTACCACCACCACCAGCACCACCACCACCAGCACCACCACCACTACCACCACTACTACTAACAGCACTTGCCCCTGCAGTCTGTTGAGGCTACACGGGGGACCTTTGTCTGCGTCTCTATAGACTCTGCTGCTACTCGCTAGCAGCACTTGCCCCTGCAGTCTGTTGAGGCTACACGGGGGACCTTTGTCTGTGTGTGTGTTGTGTACAGAACGTCTGCTTCATGACGCCGCAGTTCCTGTTCCAGTTCTACTGCGGATTCTCCCACCAGGTGAGGGGCCTCACCCCCCCCCCCAGGCCTAGGACCCCCCCCCCCTAGACCCCCCCCCTAGACCCCCCCCTAGACCCCCCCCTAGACCCCCCCTGTGTCTGTGTGTGTGTGTGTCTGTGTGTGTGTGTGTCTGTGTGTGTGTGTCTGTGTGTGTGTGTGTGTCTGTGTGTGTGTGTGTCTGTGTGTGTGTGTGTGTCCGCTAGACGCTGTACGACAGCTCCTACCTCACCATCTACAATCTGTGTGTCTGTGTGTGTGTCTGTGTGTGTGTGTCTGTGTGTGTGTCTGTGTGTGTCTGTGTGTGTGTGTGTGTCCTGTGTCTGTGTGTGTCCGCTAGACGCTGTACGACAGCTCCTACCTCACCATCTACAATCTGTGTGTCTGTGTGTGTGTCTGTGTGTGTGTGTGTGTGTCTGTGTGTGTGTGTCTGTGTCTGCCCTATATGACATATATATGACTGCCCTATATGACATCATAACAACAGTCTGGACCACTGGACGGGTTCCGCAGGACTGGAAGGATGCCCTGGTGGTCCCCCTCTTTAAGAAGGGGGACCGTACCGACTGTAACAACTACAGGGGCATCTCACTCCTCAGTGTGCCGGGTAAGGTCCTGGCAAGGATTATTCAACATCGCCTTGCTAGGCACGCTGAGGAGAGGCTTGCGGAGCCCCAATGCGGTTTCAGGAAAGGGCGGTCCTGCACAGATGCCATATTTTCTGTCCGTCTGCTCCAGCAGAGGTGTAGGGAATTTCAAAAAGACCTACATCTCTGCTTTATTGACCTGGTCAAGGCCTATGATACCATCAGTAGGACTGGGCTCTGGGTTGTTCTTCGTGCTTTCGGAGTCCCTGACCCTCTGCTCACGATCATTAAGGACCTTCATGATGGTGAGCGGGCCCGGGTAAAACTACGTGGCCGGGAGTCGGAGCCTTTCCCTGTACACCTTGGGGTGCGACAGGGATGTCCTCTGGCTCCCACATTATTTAACATCTATTTCGACTGCGTAGTTCGTGAAGCCTTCAAAAGCTGTACCGGGGGAATTACCATTTGGTACAGATATAATGGGAGGCTGATCGACGCCCGGGTGCGATCAAGGGATGGCTCCCTATTGGTCAACCACGTTATGTATGCCGATGATTTGGTAATAGCTGCTCATTCAGAAGAGGAGTTGGAGACGCTGCTGCTGAGACTGGAGTGTGCCACCAAGAGGTGGGGCCTTACCATCAGCCCCACCAAAACTAAGCACCTGCCTGGGTATTTTGTACCATCGGGCACTCCACCCCCACAACTCCCAATCGGTGATGGGGCAGTTGTGGAGAGAGTGGAGAGTTTCCCATACCTGGGCAGTGTGCTTATGACCGGCTCCAGTTTATCAGCAGAGGTCTCACTCCGAATCAGTCGAGCGGCAATATCTTTTCATCGGTTGCGTAACGCTGTGTGGAAGCTACCTGGTCTGTCGCTCCGCACGAAGCTTCAGGTCTTCTCGGCCACGGTCATTCCCTCCCTTCTCTACGCTTGCGAAACGTGGACCCCCCTAGTGGAGCATCTTCGCCGGTTGGAAACATTTAGGCTGGCCTGCCTACGATCCATCCTGGGTTTAACCAGGCTGGATTGTGTGAGGAGCTCACAAGTCCTTGAAAGATCTGGGCAAAGTCCCATCAGTGAGCTCCTCCGGCAGGCAAGGCTGCGTTGGCTGGGTCATGTAGCCCGCATGCCCAGCCACCGCATGCCTAAACAGCTTTTGTTCGGCCGGATCGAGGGGGTTAAACGGGCGCGGCACGGGCTAGAGAAGAGATGGAGTGATGTGGTACAGGAGGACGTGGAGCTGAGTGGACTTGCCGATGACTGGTACCAGCGGTGTCAAGATCGGCCTCAGTGGAGGAGGCTCGTGAAGGACGCTACTGGGCAGTTGGAGGCAGTCGCCCTCCAACAACAACGGAGGGCGGAGGAGCGACGCTCACAACAACGAGCGGAGCGCCGGGTGGCTAAAGCACAGCAAGTTGGCACAGTAGGGGGCACAGGTGGTGGATCAGCCAGTCATCTCGGTCATCTCGGTCAGTCGACCCGTGGCACCTGGGTCTGCCCCGTGACCTCCTGCCAGCGGGCGTTCGACACTTCACGTGGCCTCAGGGTGCACATGGCCTGGCACAAGCGTCGTGGTGACGTCACCGCCACTTAGTGGCGAATGGCGGTTGTTGTTGTTGTTGTGTCTGTGTCTGTGTGTGTCCGCTAGACGCTGTACGACAGCTCCTACCTCACCATCTACAATCTGTGCTTCACGTCGCTGCCCATCCTGGCCTACGGGCTGCTGGAGCAGCAGCGCAGCACCGCACAGCTGGAGAGAAGGCCCGCCCTCTACCGGTACCCGTGTGTGTGTACGTGTGTGTACGTGTGTGTGTGCGTGTGTGTGCGCGTGTGTGTGTGTACGTGCGCGTGTGTGTGTGTACGTGTGTGTGTGTGTGTATGTGTGTGTGTACGTGTGTGTGTACGCGTGTGTCTGTGTGTGTGTACGCATGTGTCTGTGTGTGTGTACGTGCGTGTGTGTACGTGTGTGTGTGTGTGTACGTGTGTGTGTGTACGCGTGTGTGTGTGTACGTGTGTGTGTGTCTGTGTGTGTGTGGACGTGTGTGTGTGTACGTGTGTGTGTGTGTGTGTACGTGTGTGTCTGTGTGTGTGTGTGTCTGTGTGTGTGTGTGTACGTGTGTGTGTGTGTACGTGTGTGTGTGTGTACGTGTGTGTGTGTGTGTACGCGTGTGTGTGTGTGTGTACGTGTGTGTACGTGTGTGTGTGTGTACGTGTGTGTGTACGTGTGTGTGTGTGTACGTGTGTGTGTGTGTGTACGTGTGTGTGTGTGTGTACGCGTGTGTGTGTGTGTACGTGTGTGTGTGTGTGTACGTGTGTGTGTGTGTACGTGTGTGTGTGTGTACGTGTGTGTGTGTGTACGTGTGTGTGTGTGTACGTGTGTGTGTGTACGTGTGTGTGTGTGTGTATCCGTGTGTGTGTACCCGTGTGTGTGTGTGTGTGTATCCGTGTGTGTGTGTGTGTATCCGTGTGTGTGTGTATCCGTGTGTGTGTGTGTGTATCCGTGTGTGTGTGTGTGTGTATCCGTGTGTGTGTGTGTATCCGTGTGTGTGTGTGTATCCGTGTGTGTGTGTGTATCCGTGTGTGTGTGTGTACCCGTGTGTGTGTGTGTGTATCCGTGTGTGTGTGTGTGTATCCGTGTGTGTGTGTGTGTACCCGTGTGTGTGTGTGTACCCGTGTGTGTGTGTGTGTATCCGTGTGTGTGTGTGTGTATCCGTGTGTGTGTGTGTGTACCCGTGTGTGTGTGTGTATCCGTGTGTGTGTGTGTGTATCCGTGTGTGTGTGTGTGTGTATCCGTGTGTGTGTGTGTGTGTACCCGTGTGTGTGTGTATCCGTGTGTGTGTGTGTCCGTGTGTGTGTGTGTGTATCCGTGTGTGTGTGTGTGTATCCGTGTGTGTGTGTGTGTGTGTACCCGTGTGTGTGTGTGTGTGTGTACCCGTGTGTGTGTGTATCCGTGTGTGTGTGTGTGTGTGTACCCGTGTGTGTGTATCCGTGTGTGTGTGTGTGTGTATCCGTGTGTGTGTGTATCCGTGTGTGTGTGTGTGTATCCGTGTGTGTGTGTGTGTATCCGTGTGTGTGTGTGTGTGTATCCGTGTGTGTTTGTGTGTACCCGTGTGTGTGTGTGTGTATCCGTGTGTGTGTGTATCCGTGTGTGTGTGTACCCGTGTGTGTGTGTGTATCCGTGTGTGTGTGTGTGTACCCGTGTGTGTGTGTGTGTGTACCCGTGTGTGTGTGTGTGTGTGTATCCGTGTGTGTGTGTATCCGTGTGTGTGTGTGTGTACCCGTGTGTGTGTGTGTGTGTATCCGTGTGTGTGTGTGTGTATCCGTGTGTGTGTGTGTGTGTACCCGTGTGTGTGTGTACCCGTGTGTGTGTGCCCATGTGTCTGTACATGTGTGTGTACAGGTGTGCGTGTGTATATACGTGCGTGCGTGTACTTGTGCGTGTGTGTGTGTACATGTGTTAATGTGTGCGTACGTGTCTGTGTGTGTCTGTCTGTGTGTGTACGTGTGGTGTGTATGTATGTACACGTGTGTGTACGTTTGTTTGTGTGTGTACGTATGCGTGCCATTGTGTGGACACGTGTGTACATGTGTGTGTGTGTGTACGTGTGCGTGTGTGTACATGTGTGCGTGCGTGTGTGTGTGTATGTGTGCATGCGTGTGTGTATGTGTGCATGCGTGTGTGTATGTGTGCATACGTGTCTGTGTGTGTACGTGTGTATGTGTGTACATGTGTGTGCGTGTGTGTACATGTGTGTGTGTACATGTGTACATGTGTGTACGTGTGTGTACGTGTGTGTGCGTGTGTACATGTGTGTGTACATGTGTGTGTACACGTGTGTGCGTGTGCAGGACCATCAGGCGCAACGCCCTCCTGTCGCGCCGCCCGTTTGTGTGCTGGACGTTGCTGGGGCTGCTCCACGCGTTCATCTTCTACTTCGGTTCCCTCGCCCTGCTGGGCGGGAGCGTGGCGCTCAAGGCCAACGGAGAGGTGTGTGTGTGTGTGGGGCTGTGTCAGTGTGTGTGTGTCAGTGTGTGTCTGTGTGTGTGTGTGTCTGTGTGCGTGTGTCTGTGTGTGTGTGTCTGCGTTCATCTTCTACTTCGGTTCCCTCGCCCTGCTGGGCGGGAGCGTGGCGCTCAAGGCCAACGGAGAGGTGTGTGTGTGTGTGGGGCTGTGTCAGTGTGTGTGTGTCAGTGTGTGTCTGTGTGTGTGTGTGTCTGTGTGCGTGTGTCTGTGTGTGTGTGTCTGCGTTCATCTTCTACTTCGGTTCCCTCGCCCTGCTGGGCGGGAGCGTGGCGCTCAAGGCC
Organism: Lampetra planeri; assembly: GCF_965212315.1. Taxonomy (NCBI): domain Eukaryota; kingdom Metazoa; phylum Chordata; class Hyperoartia; order Petromyzontiformes; family Petromyzontidae; genus Lampetra; species Lampetra planeri. Next base: position 10,279 of record NW_027614719.1, on the reverse strand, counting down.
AACGGAGAGGTGTGTGTGTGTGTGTGTGGGGCTGTGTCAGTGTGTGTGTGTCAGTGTGTGTCAGTGTGTGTCTGTGTGTGTGTGTCTGTGTGTGTGTGTCTGTGTGTGTGTGTGTCTGTGTGTGTGTGTCTGCGTTCATCTTCTACTTCGGTTCCCTCGCCCTGCTGGGCGGGAGCGTGGCGCTCAAGGCCAACGGAGAGGTGTGTGTGTGTGTGTGGGGCTGTGTCAGTGTGTGTGTCAGTATGTGTCTGTGTGTGTGTGTGTCTGTGTGTGTGTGTGTGTGTCTGTGTGTGTGTGTCTGTGTGTGTGTGTGTCTGTGTGTGTGTGTGTGTGTGTGTGTGTGTGGGGCTGTGTCAGTGTGTGTGTGTCAGTGTGTGTCTGTGTGTGTGTGTGTCTGTGTGTGTGTGTCTGTGTGTGTGTGTCTGCGTTCATCTTCTACTTCGGATCCCTCGCCCTGCTGGGCGGGAGCGTGGCGCTCAAGGCCAACGGAGAGGTGTGTGTGTGTGTGTGTGTGGGGCTGTGTCAGTGTGTGTGTGTCAGTGTGTGTCTGTGTGTGTGTCTGTCTGTGTGTGTGTGTCTGTGTGTGTGTGTGTCTGGCTGACGGAGGAGGTGTTCAGGTTAATTGAGAAAAAGCGACAGGCCCACTCTCATCGCCTACAGCATCCCACGTCAGAGAATGAGGAGGTTTACCGCAGTCTTCGCTCGGAGGTTCGGAGAGCCGTGAGGCGCTGTAAGGATGGGTGGTGGTCGCGGGTTGCTGAGGAGATGGAGTCTGCCTCAGTGGCCCGCGATCACAAATCACTATGTAACTCCATCAAAAAAGTAACCTGCAGCGCCACACCTATTACCATCATTAGAGGAAAAAACGGTGATCCAATCTCCGACCCCCAGGAACAGGTTTGCAGATTTGCTGAGCATTTCTGTGAGGTCCTGGGGGAGGGAAAATCTCTCAGCCAGGAAAACATCATGGCACAAAGTGGGGATAACCCTGCTGAGGCTGCGGTGCCTCAAATATTGGAAGAGGTCACCCCCTGTGAGTGGCTGGCTGAGGTACCGGCTGTTGAGGAAGTACTGAGGGCGATCCGGAGTCTGAGACCAGGGAAGGCACCGGGCAGAGATGATCTCCCAGGCGAAATGCTGAGGGAGGGTGGCGTTTGTGCACAGACTGCCCTATATGACATCATAACAACAGTCTGGACCACTGGACGGGTTCCGCAGGACTGGAAGGATGCCCTGGTGGTCCCCCTCTTTAAGAAGGGGGACCGTACCGACTGTAACAACTACAGGGGCATCTCACTCCTCAGTGTGCCGGGTAAGGTCCTGGCAAGGATTATTCAACATCGCCTTGCTAGGCATGCTGAGGAGAGGCTTGCGGAGCCCCAATGTGGCTTCAGGAAAGGGCGGTCCTGCACAGATGCCATATTTTCTGTCCGTCTGCTACAGCAGAGGTGTAGGGAATTCCAAAAAGACCTACATCTCTGCTTTATTGACCTGGTCAAGGCCTATGATACCATCAGTAGGACTGGGCTCTGGGTTGTTCTTCGTGCTTTCGGAGTCCCTGACCCTCTGCTCACGATCATTAAGGACCTTCATGATGGTGAGCGGGCCCGGGTAAAACTACGTGGCCGGGAGTCGGAGCCTTTCCCTGTACACCTTGGGGTGCGACAGGGATGTCCTCTGGCTCCCACATTATTTAACATCTATTTCGACTGCGTAGTTCGTGAAGCCTTCAATAGCTGTACCGGGGGAATTACCATTTGGTACAGATACAATGGGAGGCTGATCGACGCCCGGGTGCGATCAAGGGATGGCTCCCTATTGGTCAACCACGTTATGTATGCCGATGATTTGGTAATAGCTGCTCATTCAGAAGAGGAGTTGGAGACGCTGCTGCTGAGACTGGAGCGTGCCACTAAGAGGTGGGGCCTTACCATCAGCCCCACCAAAACTAAGCACCTGCCTGGGTATTTTGTACCATCGGGCACTCCGCCCCCACAACTCCCAATCGGTGATGGGGCAGTTGTGGAGAGAGTAGAGAGTTTCCCATACCTGGGCAGTGTGCTCATGACCGGCTCCAGTTTATCAGCAGAGGTCTCACTCCGAATCAGTCGAGCGGCAATATCTTTTCATCGGTTGCGTAACGCTGTGTGGAAGCTACCTGGTCTGTCGCTCCGCACGAAGCTTCAGGTCTTCTCGGCCACGGTCATTCCCTCCCTTCTCTATGCTTGCGAAACGTGGACCCCCCTAGTGGAGCATCTTCGCCGGTTGGAAACATTTAGGCTGGCCTGCCTACGATCCATCCTGGGTTTAACCAGGCTGGATTGTGTGAGGAGCTCACAAGTCCTTGAAAGATCTGGGCAAAGTCCCATCAGTGAGCTCCTCCGGCAGGCAAGGCTGCGTTGGCTGGGTCATGTAGCCCGCATGCCCAGCCACCGCATGCCTAAACAGCTTTTGTTCGGCCGGATCGAGGGGGCTAAACGGGCGCGGCACGGGCTAGAGAAGAGATGGAGTGATGTGGTACAGGAGGACGTGGAGCTGAGTGGACTTGCCGATGACTGGTACCAGCGGGTGTCAAGATCGGCCTCAGTGGAGGAGGCTCGTGAAGGACGCTACTGGGCAGTTGGAGGCAGTCGCCCTCCAACAACAACGGAGGGCGGAGGAGCGACGCTCACAACAACGAGCGGAGCGCCGGGTGGCTAACGCACAGCAAGTTGGCACAGTAGGGGGCACAGGTGGTGCATCAGCCAGTCATCTCGGTCATCTCGGTCAGTCGACCCGTGGCACCTGGGTCTGCCCCGTGACCTCCTGCCAGCGGGCGTTCGACACTTCACGTGGCCTCAAGGTGCACATGGCCTGGCACAAGCGTCGTGGTGACGTCACCGCCACTTAGTGGCGAATGGCGGTTGTTGTTGTTGTGTGTCTGGTGTGTGTGTGTCTGCGTTCATCTTCTACTTCGGATCCCTCGCCCGGCTGGGCGGGAGCGTGGCACTCAAAGCCAACGGAGAGGTGCCTACACGTCTGTCAGTGTGTCTGTGTGTGTGTGTCTGTGTGTGTGTGTGGGGCTGTGTCTGTGTGTGTGTGTCAGTGTGTGTGGGGCTGTGTCTGTGTGTGTGTGTGTGTCTGTGTGTGTGTGTGTGTGTCTGTGTGTGTGTGTCAGTGTGTGTGTGTGTGGGGCTGTGTGTGTGTGTGTCTGTGTGTGTGTGTGTGGGGCTGTGTGTGTGTGTCTGTGGGGCTGTGTGTGTGTCTGTGGGGCTGTGTGTGTGTCTGTGTGTGTGTGTGTGTGTCTGTGTGTGTGTGTCTGTGTGTGTGTGTGTCTGTGTGTGTGTGTGTCAGTGTGTGATGTGTGGGGCTGTGTGTGTGTGTGTGTCTGTGTGTGTGTGTGGGGCTGTGTGTGTGTGTGTGTCTGTGTGTGTGTCTGTGGGGCTGTGTGTGTGTGTGTGTGTCTTTGTGTCTGTCTGTGTGTGTGTGTGTGTGTCAGTGTGTGTGTGTCAGTGTGTCTGTGTGTCTGTGTGTCAGTGTGTCTGTGTGTGTGTGTGTGTACGTGTGTGTGTGTACGTGTGTGTCTGTGTGTGTACGTGTGTGTGTGTTTTAGTGTGTCTGTATGTGTCTGTGTGTGTGTGCACGTGTGTGTCTGTGTGTGTGTGTACGTGTGTGTCTGTGTGTGTGTGTCTGTGTGTGTCTGTGTGTCTGTGTGTGTGTCTGTGTGTGTGTGTGTCAGTGTGTGTCAGTGTGTGTCAGTGTGTGTCTGTGTGTCTGTGTGTGTGTCTGTGTGTGTGTCTGTGTGTGTGTCTGTGTGTGTCAGTGTGTCAGTGTGTCTGTGTGTGTCAGTGTGTCTGTGTGTGTCAGTGTGTCTGTGTGTGTGTGTGTCAGTGTGTGTGTCTCTCTGTGTCTGTGTGTGTGTGTCAGTGTGTCTGTGTGTGTCAGTGTGTCAGTGTGTGTGTCAGTGTGTCTGTGTGTGTGTGTGTCAGTGTGTGTGTCTCTCTGTGTCTGTGTGTGTGTGTCAGTGTGTCTGTGTGTGTCAGTGTGTCAGTGTGTGTGTCAGTGTGTGTGTCTCTCTGTGTGTCTCTCTGTGTCTGGGTGTGTCTGTGTGTGTCTGTCGTGGGGAGCGGTGGTGCAGCGGTTAGCGCGCTGCGCTATGAACCCGGCGACCCGAGTTCGATTCCCGCTCACGGCCAACACCAGTGACGATTATCTGAACCGGTCCTGGGCCTCCCCTAGGTCGACTCAGCCTCAAATGACTACCTGGTGCGGTGTGTAAACATCGTCACCAGGGAGACAAAGGCGGTCGGTCGCGGTGCTGGCCACCCCCTCCCTCCCCTAGGTCCGCTCCGGCTGAAATGCGTCCGCGCGGGTTTCGTTGCAGGTGTTTGGACACTGGGAGCTGGGGACGCTGGTCTTCACTGTCCTGGTGGTGACTGTCAACCTCAAGGTGAACACACAACAACAACCACAACAACCGTGACCACCACCACAACAACAACAACAACCGCCATTCGCCACTAAGTGGCGGTGACGTCACCACGACGCTTGTGCCAGGCCAAGTGCACCTTGAGGCTGCCACGTGAAGTGTCGAACGCCCGCTGGCAGGAGGTCATGGGGCAGACCCAGCAGGTGCCACGGGTCGACTGACCGAGATGACCGATATGACTGGCTGATGCACCACCTGTGCCCCCTACTGTGGCAAACCCACCCACACTCACCCACCCACACTCACCCACTCACCCACACTCACCCACCCACACTCACCCACCCACACTCACCCACACTCCCCACCCACTCACCCACACTCACCCACCCACACCCACTTACCCACCCACATTCACCCACACGGGGGGTGGTGGTGACGGTGGTGGTGGTGACGGTGGTGGTGGTGACGGGGGTGGTGGTGACGGTGGTGGTGGTGACGGTGGTGGTGGTGACGGGGGTGGTGGTGGTGAAGGTGGTGGTGGTGGTGGTGACGGGGGTGGTGGTGGTGATGGTGGTGGTGGTGGCGATGGTGGTAGTGGTGCTGGTGGTGGTGTTGACGGTGGTGGTGATGACGGTGGTGGTGGTGGTGATGGTGGTGGTGGTGACGGTGGTGGTGGTGACGGTGGTGGTGGTGGTGACGGTGGTGGTGGTGGCGATGGTGGTAGTGGTGGCGATGGTGGTAGTGGTGCTGGTGGTGGTGTTGACGGTGGTGGTGATGACGGTGGTGGTGGTGACGGTGGTGGTGGTGAAGGTGGTGGTGGTGGTGACGGTGGTGGTGGTGGTGACGGTGGTGGTGGTGGCGATGGTGGTAGTGGTGCTGGTGGTGGTGTTGACGGTGGTGGTGATGACGGTGGTGGTGGTGACGGTGGTGGTGGTGGTGACGGTGGTGGTGGTGGCGATGGTGGTAGTGGTGCTGGTGGTGGTGTTGACGGTGGTGGTGATGACGGTGGTGGTGGTGACGGTGGTGGTGGTGACGGTGGTGGTGACGGTGGTGATGGTGGTGACGGTGGTGGTGGTGACGGTGGTGGTGGTGACGGTGGTGGTGGTGACGGTGGTGGTGGTGACGGTGGTGGTGGTGACGGTGGTGACGGTGGTGGTGGTGACGGTGGTGGTGGGGGTGGTGGTGACGGTGGTGGTGATGACGGTGGTGGTGGTGACGGTGGTGGTGGTGACGGTGGTGGTGGTGACGGTGGTGACGGTGGTGGTGCCCTTGCGTGTGTCAGCTGGCGTTGGATACCCGCTACTGGACGTGGGTGAACCACTTTGTGACGTGGGGGACGCTCATCTTCTACGTCGTCTTCTCGCTGTTCTACGGCGGCGTGCACTGGTGACTCGCGCGCGGAGACACACGCGGAGACAGAGACACACGCGGAGACACACGCGGAGACAGAGACACACGCGGAGAGACACGCGGAGAGACACGCGGAGACACAGAGACACACACGGAGACACGCACGGAGACACACACGGAGACACGCAGAGACACGCGGAGACACGCGGAGACACGCGGAGACACGCGGAGACACGCACGGAGACACGCACGGAGACACACGCGGAAACAGGCGCACACGGAGACACACGGAGACACACGCGGAGACACGCGGAGACATGGAGACACACGGAGACACACAGAGACACGCAGAGACACGCGGAGACACACACGGAGACACGCACGGAGACACACGCGGAAACAGGCGCACACGGAGACACACGGAGACACACGCGGAGACATGGAGACACGCGGAGACACACGCGGAGACACGCGCGGAGACACACGCGGAAACAGGCGCACACGGAGACACACACGGAGACATGGAGACACACGCGGAAACAGGCGCACACGGAGACACGCGGAGACACACAGAGACACGCACGGAGACACACGCGGAGACACGCACCCACACAGGGAGGCACACATGGAGACACGCAAACACGCCGCGTGTGTGTGTGTGACACCGTGTGTGTGTGTGTGTGACACCACGTGTGTGTGACACCGTGTGTGACATCACAGGCCTCTGCTCAAGGCCCAGGGCATGCGTGGCGTGTTTGCCGAGCTGCTGTCCAGCCTGCCCGTGTGGCTGTGTGTGTGTGACACCGCGTGTGTGTGTCTGTGTGTGTGTGTGACACCGTGTGTGTGTGTGTGTCTGTGTGTGTGTGTGACACCGTGTGTGTGTGTGACACCGCAGGCCTCTGCTCAAGGCCCAGGGCATGCGCGGCGTGTTTGCCGAGCTGCTGTCCAGCCTGCCCGTGTGGCTGGGCGCGGCGCTCCTGGTCACCGCCTGCCTCGTGCCCGACGTCTTCCGCTCCGTCGCCGGGGGTCACGCCTGGCCCGCGGGCACGCAGGTGGGAGGGGGGGGGGGGGGGGTGGGGGGGGGGTGGGGGTCGCTCGCACGCAGAGGCAGCTGGCGCCGGGGGTGCCCCTGGGCGAGACCCACGCGCCGGCAACCATCGCCGCACCCTACCACTGGCAGGCTGATGCGGACGGGTAGGGTACGGGTAGGGTACGGGTACGGGTAGGGTACGGGTAGGGTACGGGTAGGGTACGGGTAGGGTACGGGTAGTGTACGGGTAGGGTACGGGTAGGGTATCGGGTAGGGTACGGGTAGGGTACGGGTAGGGTACGGGTAGGGTACGGGTAGGGTACGGGTAGGGTACGGGTAGGGTACGGGTAGGGTACGGGTAGGGTACGGGTATCGGGTAGGGTATCGGGTACGGGTACGGGTAGGGTACGGGTAGGGTACGGGTACGGCCGGGTACGGGTACCCGTTTGCGACCCTGGTGCGGCTGGGTACGGGTAAGGAATCAAAACCCGTTTGCGACCTTTGGCCTTGACCGGTGACATACAAATCGGCGGTGGTGGCCGTAGCAACGCCATTCCCTGACCCGACCACCCTGACCCCCGGCATCTAACACCGATGCTAACCCCCGTAGATTTTGACCCCGGCTTGGAGCCTGACCCTTGACCCTTGACCCCCCCATCCCCTGCGCTGTAGGGGCTCTGCGTGGAGTGGTGTGAGAGGTCACGGGGGTCACGGGTCAGACTCAGGGAGGATGACGACCAACCTTTCTACGTTCCCTCCCCGACCACGTAACTCCGGCCACAACACGGCCACAACAACACCAACAGCACAACAACACAACAACAACACCAACAGCACAACAACACCCACAACAACACAACAACAACACCAACAGCACAACAACACCAACAACAACACCAACAGCACAACAACAACACCAACAACACCAACAACAACAACACCAGCACCACCACAACACCAGCACCAACACCAACAACACCGCCGCCACCACCACCAGCACCAACACCACCAACAACAACAACACCACCAACAACACCACCAACACCACCAACAACACCACCACCAGCACCAACAACACCACCACCAGCACCAACAACACACACCACCAGCACCAACAACACCACCAACACCACCAACAACACCACCAGCACCAACAACACCACCAACACCAACACCACCACCAGCACCAACAACACCACCAACAACACCACCACCCAACAACACCACCACCAACACCAACAACACCACCACCAGCACCACCAACACCACCACCCACCAGCACCAACACCACCACCAGCACCAACAACACCACCACCAACACCACCACCAACACCACCACCACCAGCACCACCAACACCACCACCACCAGCACCACCACCAGCACCAACACCACCACCAGCACCAACAACACCACCAGCACCAACAACACCACCACCAACACCACCACCAACACCACCACCACCAGCACCACCAACACCACCACCAGCACCACCAACACCACCACCAACACCACCACCAGCACCACAACACCACCACCACCACCAACACCACCACCAACACCACCACCACCAGCACCACCAACACCACCACCAGCACCAACAACACCACCAACACCACCACCAGCACCAACAACACCAACACCACCACCAACACCACCACCACCAACACCAACACCACCACCAACACCACCACCAACACCACCAACACCACCACCAACACCACCAACACCACCACCAACACCACCAACACCACCAACACCAGCACCAACAACACCACCAACACCAACACCACCACCAACACCACCAACACCACCACCAACACCACCAACACCACCACCAACACCACCACCAACACCAACACCACCACCAACACCAACACCACCACCAACACCAACACCAACACCACCAACACCACCACCAACACCACCACCAACACCACCAACACCAACACCACCACCAACACCACCAACACCACCACCACCAACACCACCACCAACACCACCACCAACACCACCACCAACACCACCCACCACCAACCACCACCACACCACCACCACCACCACCAACACCACCACCACCAACACCACCACCAACACCACCACCAACACCACCACCACACCAACACCACCACCAACACCACCACCAACACCACCAACACCACCAACACCACCACCACCACCAACACCACACCACCACCAACACCACCACCAACACCACCAACACCACCACCAACACCACCAACACACCACCACCACCACACCACCAACACCAACACCACCACCACCACCAACACCACCAACACCACCACCACCAACACCACCAACACCACCACCAACACCACCAACGCCACCACCAACACCAACACCACCACCACCAACACCAACACCACCACCCAACACCAACACCACCACCACCAACACCACCAACACCACCACCACCAACACCAACACCACCACCAACACCACCACCAACACCACCACCAACACCACCACCAACACCACCACCAACACCACCACCACCACCAACACCACCACCAACACCAACACCACCACCAACACCAACACCACCACTACCAACACCACCACCAGCACCAACCACACCAACACCACCAACACCACCAACAACACCAACACCACCACCAACACCACCACCAGCACCAACAACACCACCACCAACACCAACACCACCAACACCACCAACACCAACACCACCAACACCACCACCAACACCAACACCACCACCACCACCAACACCACCACCACCAACACCACCACCAACACCACCACCAACACCACCAACACCACCACCAACACCACCACCAACACCAACACCACCACCAACATCACCACCAACACCACCACCAACACCACACCACCACCAACACCAACAACACCACCACCAACAACACCACCACCAACACCACCACCAACACCACCACCAGCACCAACAACACCACCACCAACACCACCACCAACACCAACACCACCAACACCACACCAACACCACCACCAACACCACCACCAACACCAACACCACCACCAACACCAACAACACCAACACCAACCAACACCACCACCAACACCACCACCAACACCACCACCAGCACCAACAACACCACCACCAACACCACCACCAACACCAACACCACCACCAACACCACCACCACCACCAACCCCACCACCAACACCACCACCAACACCACCACCAACACCACCAACACCAACATCACCACCAACACCAACATCACCACCAACACCACCACCAACACCAACCCCACCACCAACACCAACCCCCACCACCAACACCACCACCAACACCAACACCACCACCAACACCACCACCAACACCACCACCAACACCACCACCAACACCAACCCCACCACCAACACCAACATCACCACCAACACCACCACCAACACCAACCCCACCACCAACACCAACCCCCACCACCAACCCCACCACCAACCCCACCACCAACACCAACACCACCAC
>NW_027614718.1:0-22739 GCF_965212315.1 Lampetra planeri | reverse complement strand
AAGAAAGAATAAAAAACAAACAAACAAACAGACAAAAATATATGTAAAAACCAACAATATGTGGTGTGTTATACAACTGAAATTGTCTTGCAAAAGTAGATTAAGGAGGAAAGTAATACAAAAATGAAACCTTACTGTCAGTGAAGAAGATGTGTGCTGCTTTGTAAGTAAACGCTGAGTCTTTGAAGTCATTGATGAGAGCCCGAACCGACTGAAATCAAGTCACATTTTTGTATGAAGAAGAGACACACCTTTACAATTGATCACCGAGAAGTTTGGCAAAACCTGACCTTCTCCACAGGTGAAATCAAATATATGGCCTCCAGACTAGAGATGGGCTCCCTGCGTTTGTTGAGGTCCTCTACGACTGAAAGAAAACATGATGTGATTAATTCAAGATAAAGATCACAAAATACAGCAGCGTAACGTGAAAGGTACAGTGACATAATCTATTGACAACAAGAAACCTGCGAAAGCAACTAGCATGTCTCTGTTTAGTCTTAGATTTGTGAGATTTTAGCGACAGAATTTCCTTTATTCCTTTATTTTTATCCCAAATCACGCCAATGATCTATTATACTTTGGGTTTTTTGTATTATACACTGATGATTTATGGAAGCACTAAATAGCTCAACACTTACTGGTTACCCCCTCTGCCAAAATGTCAGACATCTTGCAACAAGAGGAAAGAATTCGCATGCTCATGTGGTCGACAATGAGAACCTGAATGAAGATATGAGAGGGTTAGAAATGAAACGGATTTCTTTAATCTTACTGGGACACATTTACCTTCCACTCGCCATCCTTCTTCACACTCTTGATGACACCATTGAGAATTTCTGTAAAAGAAATACATGAAGAAGAAATACTTTTCTAGCAGCATATAGTTTATGTTCAAAGAACTGCTGGGATCTCAGCAATGACTGCCACGTGACCCGTTTGCAGAACACAAGTACAGTAACACCATGAAGGTGACATGTTGGTGAAATACACATGGAAGTTAAGCTCTATAATTAGGAAAATTAAATATTTCTAAAGTAGTAATTGATATTTGGTAAAACTGCGCTTGATTAAGTATGATTGCAGGTAATCTGTCCGTCGGTGCCAAAACAAAACAAGTTTACATTTATACTTGAAACAAGTGAAATATTGTGACGTTCCAAAAACAGGCAAAAGGAGGAAGATGTTTTTAGCACATACGTATATTTACCACCACCGACTCAGCTGGTTGTGTGCAACTTCCTTGTGCTATGGAGATTATGGGGTAGGATCAGACAAAAGCCTGGTTTGAACTGTCATCATAGTGACAATAGCTGAGGTGTGGTGCTACCTAACTAATGGTTAGTACAGTGTTTGGTGAGAGCATTGACATATTTTTATTATTATTATTTTTATCAACTGTTGCAGTGTTGCGGATGAGGTCATTACCATCTCTGAGAATGACAGAACATGTGAGTATGACCGTTGACACTATACTCACTCCGTTCAAAAATAAAGAGACAATTCCTCCCAACAATTTCCATACACGACGTCAAAAGGCTCAAACATTTCTCCATTTAATGTTAAGAAATTGTTGAGAGCATTGCATTTTAGCATGTAAACTTTGACTACACAGCAGAAAATAAACAAATATACAGAAATAAACTTATTATGAATATTAGGTGGGCTAGTGAATGATTGTATCTTGAGCTTTTAGGGCAATTTACAATATTTAGTAAAGCTATCAATGCCATATATATTAAGTTAAAGGTGCATGTCTACTAATGACGTTAAAATCCACCAAAATACAAACATTCAAATAATTGCATTTAGCAGTAGATTCAACCATCACAGATTCAAGACAGATTACTGCACTTCCTTCAAGGTTAGCTTCAATCAGCGTTAGCCTACAGCTAAGACTTCTCACAACACTTCCAGTCATTGCGTCTTTTCCTCTCTGTTTCTCTGTCATAACAAGACGACAACCCCCCCATACAAAGCCAATAAATACTGTTGCCAGCACATGCTACAAACCACCACTACTCGTTGGTCATAACATGTCTACAGAGACATATATTTTCTTCAATAATATCGATATATCTGGAGTCCGGAAGCAACTTTTGAGGAACCGACCGTCCGCCAGCAGTGTTCGGTGTGACGTTTAGGGTCATTATCTTATCCTAAAGGTAGATAGTAATGAACACGGCAACTGAATCGTTTGAATGAAATACGTATGGATAAAGTGTACAATGTTAACACATGTCACTTACTTTCTCCCACGACCGCTTTCAGCCCACTTGGTGCCATCTTGACGGCAGACTGCTGCTTAGTTGGTCACTTCCTTGTTTGTAGTCTGAGGTTCAACGGAGCTTTCGACAGCGAAATGCTGCCCTCTAGTGTCTCATAGGAGAATCACAAAACGTGTGTCAAATTGGCAGGTTTTATGACACACACACGTCGTTCCCTTTTAAGTTTCTCGACACAATTGTGTATCTCTAATAATAAAAATAATAATGATCATCATTATTATATTATTATCATAATCATCATTATTATTATTGTCAGTGTTGTTGTTGTTATAAATGTGTGTTATTATTTGTTCACAGTTTTTGTATTTGTGTGTATTATCAAAAGCTGGCACAAAATATAGATTCAGGAACAAATGCTGCAGTTTGTGCAGTGATTGTGATTTGAAATAGCATTTTGTTTCAGATAAAACAACATAAGAATATAGAGATAAAAGATAACTTTTAATAATACATTGATTCTTCTTGTGGAACAAAGGCATGGACTTTCCTACATGCTATGGGAATGTAGGTTATAGAAAAGTACATCTCCACCAGATCATAAAAAATGGATTCAAACTATGACAGAAATAGTGTCATATGAGCAGATGCTGGCGAGCGTTAATAATGATGGGGGAGAAGAGAGAGGGTCATGGGACTATTTGTTTACTACAGGCTGGTGAGCAACAGTTCATAAACTGAGGAGGTGGTATAGCTGTGACTAAACATTCATTTCTTCTTCTTTTTTTTTTCATTCATTCATCTCACACACACACACACACACAGACAGACAGACAGACAGACAGACAGACAGACAGACAGACAGACACAGACACACACACACACACACACACACACACACACACACACACACACACACACACACACACACACAATTTAGAGCAACCAATTAACCTTAGCATGCTTTTGGAGGTGGGCGGAAGCTGGAGAACCCGGAAAGAACCCACGTGAAGAACAAAAGTAGTAACACCTCAACATTTCCAGAATTTCAGTGAAAATGATGCAGTTGCCTTTTTTTCCGGGTGCCTTTCACTCTATACAAGTCACCTAACCTGGATCCAGCATAACAGCCCCAAACCATCACACTTCCTCCTCCATGTTTGACAGTTGATGTCACACTGAGGAACCATCCTTTCACCTACTCGACAGCATACAAAAATCTGCATTCATCAGTCCATAACACTGTAGTCCGGTGGTGGTGCCTGGGCCATGGAACACCGCCAACATTAATCATAAGGGCACCAGATAAATCCAAACCTACAGCAACCTGGAGCGGAGGAAAAGGAACTAGCAATTTGACAACTCACCAATGTACAACATACAGGTATATCTGCATTCAATGGAGCATGAGAGGAATTAGAACAATGGTAGTAAACGTAGCATGTCATAGTCGTTGTAACTAAAATCTCTTTTGATTTGAAAAAATTGATCCAGGGTCGGTGATTTGTGCAGAGTGAAAGGCACCCTGAACCACAGCATGCTGAAGCGCCGTGCAGTACCCTCTGGGATGGACCTAGTTGTTCAGGGGTTCATCCTACAGTAAGATGATGACTGAAAAACATAAGTCCAAGCTATGGCAGAACTACCCTAAGAAAAAGGAAGAAAAAGATGGTAAGCTTGAAAACATGTAGTGGCCAGCACAGTCTCCAGACTTCAACCCCATGGAGCTGGTTTGGGATGAACTGGACAGGAGAGCGAGGGCAAAGCAACCTACAAGCAGTACACAGTTCTGGGAACTTCTGCAACAGAGTTGGGAAGAACTCTCTGAAGAATATTTGATTTCTACTGTTGAAAGAATGCCACAAATGCCAAAGGAGACTACTTTGTTTACTTTATTTGTTCTTTGCTTTAATTTCAGAGTACACTAAGACATTAAACTGCTTTATTTTCAATAAAATTTTGGAAAAGTCGGGGTGTTCTAAAACTTCTGACCAGTAGTGTATATGTAGGTACATACATCAGGGATCCGCTGTGACCCCCATCCAACTGTGCTGTCTTTAAGTGTAACATCTAAAAAGAAAAAAATGAAGGTTATCCAGACCTTGTAGCAGTTGTTGAAGCGCTAGATCAAGCATTTTCTAAATATCAGCTCTGACAAAATCAATACTGCACAAGCAATTAGCTTGACTTATGTTTATGAAGATTAAGAACCGCTCATGATTTAATAGTAAAGACTCTACTGATCTGTGTCAAGAAATATTTCATCTACTGTTGAATTATGTAAGGACAAATCATGATTTGAAATAATTGTAAAAAAAATACGATTACAAAGATATTTAAATATGATGGATTCAAAAATCAACAAATAAGACCTCGAGTAAACACATGGGATACTGAAGGTATGTGAACGTTGCAGAGGTTTCTCTAAATGTCATGCTCTTGACTGAGTCCAGAAAGTTTTATTTTGCTCTAAAAAAAACAAAAACAAAAACAGATCCAGTCCATTGGGTATGCTGACAACTTCAGACATCTTCCACTCATAGTCCTCAGTTCTCAGACTCCAAGGCTTTTAACATCCGCTGCTCCTTTCTAACACGCATTCGCTCTTTGAAGTCCTCCAACTCTTTCCTCTGTAAACATACATAAGACAGACATAAGGGACTGACTGAAAGCCTTCCTGAGCCAGAACAAATGCTTGAACAATTATAATTTTAGGAGTGAAAAGATTAAGGGGGGTGGGGGGGGATTTGTTATCTATATTGTCCAGTTTAATTGTCATCCTAAACACATACATCATAAATATGATAAAATGTTTAATAAAATAAGAAAGATAGAATCAATGTTGTGTGCCTCATGCAGTGTCACTTCGCCTGTGTGTGTGTGTCTGGATGGAGCTTACCGGTAGATATATAGGCATATCACACCAACATATATATTGTCATATATACAGTATGTAGATACCATACATCAGGGATCCACTGTAACCCCTTGTCACTGAGCTGTCTGAATGTTTAGAATGAAAAAGAAAATAAAAAAAACTTAAGAACCAGAGCAAGATGGATTACACTTACATGGGCTCCCTCATGAGGTGGAAAGATCTCCCTCTGGATCCAGAAAAAAAGCCAAAGCAAAAAGAACAAGACATTTGTTATAAGTGTCCCTAAGTGGAGTGACATTCCCGTTCAACATATACATCTGCATTTCGCACCTTCCTCTTCACTATATACTCTTCAAAGTACTCTGCTTGGTTTGAGATCCAGAACATTGCCACAGGAAACGACAGATACAGCATCATCTGTCCGACATAAAACACAAGTTAGTAGGTAAATAATTGTCACATCGTGAAAACTCATGATGGTGGCTAACAAGACTAGCAAATATGACACCAAACCTATTTGTAAGGGTTCAAATGCGAAGACCAGCGCCTACGCACAGTCTTTATTTAAACCGCGTGTACTTACTCTAAACATCTCTATTTTAACTCCCATTTTCGCGTCAGTTACAGACCTGCCACCACAGACATATATGCCTGCCACCGTACAGTTACCTAAATTCCTACTACAACCAAAGACCTTCACACTACTTCCGGGTTTCCAGAAGGTCCAATCACTAGAAGGCAACAGCGCATGCGCGTTGCTTACGTGATATTTTAAAAAGACAAATTTACATTGACAAACGTGTTACAACATGATATAATATATCTTTTTTTATCAATTGCTATGGTTACTATGATTAAATACGGTTTTAAATTATGATGCCATTCGCAGGTGCCGTTCGTTTTGTAAAACATTGCCAGTGTTGTTGACCACAGAGGGACGCTGTAAACCACATTTTGGCCATTTTCTTATTAGTTGCAATAATTACCTGAATTCAGCTTAGTGATTCAGTTTAGTGATTTAGACGCATTCGTCCTTAACAACAACCGTATCGTTCCAGTAACACAATACAATAAACCCAATATTAATAAAAGAATTATCTGTAATATGTGAGAAAAAAATCAACTTTAAAATCATTGTTATACTTCCATGGTTTTCAGAGTGCCCACCGATGCTCTCCACAAAATCACACCGTGTTTATACATGGCATTGGTAGAAATTATATAATAATTATACTACTAATGATATTAAGTAAAATGCCATATTTCTACAGATTTTGCCTAACAGGCAAAGTGATTATGAAAATGAATTAAATAAATTATTGATTAAATTTCTATCTAAACTATCTATGCACGTTTAACATTACATCCTTTCTGTGTGTGTGTGTGTGTGTGTGTGTGTGTGTGTGGAGATTTAACGTATGTCTCACGTTGAAGTTTGCAGCCCATGGCACGCTCTCTTTACGTCCTGAACGAAAGACCAACGCGTGACGTCATCGACAAGGAGAGGTGTTCATGATCCTCGGAGAGAAAGATCCCGCGCGCCCTGGCAACCTGATAAACCCAGGTAAACGCCATTGTCTGGAACAAGAGTCTGATGATCATATTGTGTCAGCAAATCCTGTTAGAGGAGAGCAAGAAAACACATTTCCAGCATTGCACAGGCTAAGCAGGTACCCGCTGATACCCGGCGCCTACTGAGACCGCTCACTTGCACGGCGGCCTGTTCTGGCTAACGTTAGCGGGCTTGCTAGCTAAAGCTAGTTGGCAGTGTTTTAAAATGAGACACAATAACCGCACTTTAACTGTGCATCTAACTGACGTTCAGTGTTGGTCTTGTTCATTATTAGCCACAGGTGTGTAACAGGTAACCCATGGAATGCTGTTATGGCCAGCGTGTGCGGCACCAATGCTAGTTTGCTCGTCGACTGTCTTGTGTTGTTGGAGATGGTGACGCCGTCACGGGGATGATGGCGCACACTCAGACATAGTCACTTTGTTGAGAATGCAGCCAGTTGACCCAATAACACACAAGGTGTAAGTTAGTGTTCAATTTCCCAAGCTTGTTGTATTGATTCTAAGTACAACCCCCCTCAATATCGTTCTGTTTGGGGTCTGCTGTGTGTCGAGCTGACGTCCATTACGAAACAGGCAGGAATCTATGTCCTGTGGCCTAACGTAAGGATCTTGGCTGCTCGGCGATGCTCGGAAGTCAGCAGTTACTCTGGCTATTTATTGCTCTTTTCACAGTATCTTATAATGATCCCGATTTATGTTTGTGTCTGTAGTGTATATTTGCGACTAATACTGGTAGCCGTGATAGACAAAGCAATGGCATTCAGCCGGCTGGTGTGCTCAGACAGATCACTCATGCAGAGGCCGTTATTTAACGGACTGGCTCTGTTGTCTTCTGAGTACTACGGATCATATTTTTTGCTTTTCATTGTTGATAATTGCCAGACACAAAGCTAAAGTGATACCATTGAAATCTAGTCAGTGACGCTACTTGTCAGCCTGTGCTCACTGCTTAGACTCCCTTGATTAGGACTGCATAAGGTCTGTCAAGTTGTTGGCTGTTGCTGGTTACCTGTGCCATGTCTAAGCTAGCACCATTATCAAGTTGTCAAATTAAAGCTACTGATCTGTATTGAGTTGTACTTGTCATTTGCGAAGTATCAAAGGTGGTGTCACTGTTTACATTGTGAGGCTGAGAGGAGAAATTGGGTAATTGTGCATACAGTTACCTGGTAAATTGTAAACGAACCAAACCTGGACAGCTATGGTCAGTCATTTTATAAGTAATGGTTGAGTTTTTTTTTTTTTTTTTTTATAAAAGTGCCAGCAAGCTGCAGGTCTGCAAACTACAGGTAACTTAGGGCTGTTTATCTGATCATTATCATATTATGTGTTAGATATCATGCTTTTCTGACCTTGTTGTGCCTTCTGTCCAATGAATCTCTTTTATCATGCCTTTTTTTGGTTTTGCTCATTCTGGTTTAGTTGCCATGGTAACACCATCTTTGGCCTAGTTGTGAATGACCTCTGAATGAAAAGATTTTTTTGTCTGTGGACAAATGAGACTGCAAACAAAATCTACTATTAAGTGTGTGAGGGAGATCATGTTTTTATTTAGCATTCCAAAAATGAGCTGATGCTCTGCGGCTCAGGCGCATTTTGTAACTGAATCAGGAATCGGTTAATTCAACACCTGTCAAATCATTTTCAGTTAACTCATGTATGGCTTGATATGATTGACTAAATTAAAGACAAAAGCTGTCTGATTAAAAACGTATCAGATGCACAGGACATGTATGTCCTTTGGGGTCAGGGGTGGTTATTGATATGAATATTGTCCTGAAATTCCAACTGATGGCAGTTATAACTCTCAAAACATTTGCAAGATTCTCTTAAAGAAAAATGTCCTATCAAAACTCAGTCCTCAGTCTTCAAAAAATGTACATGTATACCAACAGCATCCATTGTTACAATTTATTGGATCTTTTAATAGTCAATGTATCATCCAAAAGCAGCAAACGAATCTTCTCCAGTGCCTCTCTCATGCATGTTGTTGGTCATATGGTAGTTTGGAAAATGAAGACGATGGTAAATGACATAGGAATATCCCTCAAACCCACTCAAGTCTTGACATAACTTCTGACCGTACATGCTGTACATGAGCAGTTCACAGTCGTAAATGAAATGTCTTCATTTTTGTACCGTGGTCACAACCAAGCCATGATATGGACAAGCTGAAGTCTAAATATATCACGTGTACAGTATTAACTGCAGTTGTACAAATAGCAAACTGTTACTACCATTCTTCTATTTCTTCTCATGCGTCATTGAATGCATATATACATATACGTTATACAATAGTGAGTTGTCAAATTGCTTGTTGCTTTTCCTCTGCTCCTGGTTGCTGTAGGTCTGGATTTCTCCGCTGCACTTATGATTAATGGATGCACAGTGACTTTTTTTGCTCAGTCTCATCTCAGTCTCACCACTGGCTCTCCCTCTGACCAACCCCCAATCAGTGTGAAATCTTGTCCTTCACTCCCCCTGAATATCATCTCTCCCTCCCATCTTATGTCTGAATACAATTTACCCCCACCCTTAAGGTGACAGGACCATCAGTTTGGCACACTCTGAAATGTTATAGGTTGGAGCTTTTAACTCTGGCAGCTGCTGTATTAGATATAGAGCATTGATATAGAGCACCATAGAGCATTGCACTCACCTTGTTTGGATCCATGGCAGATGGAGGCCTTCGCTACCTCCTCTTCCCTCAACTAGGACAGGAAATTTGAAAGTTAGAATGCCAAAGTTGGATCCAAGTTTAGTCCATAGGTTTGCCATCTATTGTGTAGAACTTAAAACATCTGACTGCAGACGTGTCATGGATAGCTGTGATATTGCAAGGACAATAGTCTTTATCATCTTGAATTTCTTTAAACTCGACACAAATGCCCATTTTGACATTTGGAACAATCTGATTGTATTTGGATGCCAAAGGTCGACACTGCTGACCTCACCTTATGCTCTTTTTGTGAACATGATATCTCATGGATGCCTGGAGGGAATATCATAACATCTGGCACAAATGCCCATTTGGAGGAAGGATGAACTGATTAGAAATCGGTGGTCAAAGGTGTACAAATTCCTAATTTTTAACATCCAAATTTAAAGTGAATTACTCCAAAATATTTTGTAAGCATTTAGTTGCTCACATTCCTTTCCGCTTAATTATTGTGAGGAGCTTTTTGTGTGTGTCATTTACTTTGTTAGTGATATCTCTTGATTAATTTTGCCAAATAAAGCTGTAGTCAATTTGTCTAGAAAGCTAAGCTTCACAGATGAGTCCTGGAAATAATTTAGTCCTGCTGATTAATAGACTTCAACTTCTGCACTTCCTGCCACCACTGCAGTGTGGTCAACACTGTACTGTTATGAACGTAATTACTGGAGGCTGCTCTTCTAGAGGAAGGCTCAGTGGGTGGTCTCACTCTCATGCAGCCATTCAGTCTCATACTGTGTGTAATTGCTTCTGTTTTATGTCATGGTTGTGTTTCTCAATATTATGTCCTTTTGTTTACTAAGTTATTCTATGTGGTGCCTCTTGACCTCAGTGTGTGTGTGTGTGTGTGTGTGTGTGTGTGTGTGTGTGTGTGTGTGTGTGTGTGTGTGTGTGTGTGTGTGTGTGTGTGTGTGTGTGTGTGTGTGTGTGTGTGTGTGTGTGTGTCTTACACATGCCAATTAGTGTAATTTAATTTCATCAGCCCTTGGGGCTTCATGGTTTATGAGGTACCAAATTGCAGCAAGTGCAACTTGCCCCAACACAGTTGTTTTTTGCAGCGTCATACACAAAGGTGGCTCTGCCAAGTACCATTAAATGAGTTGTTTTACATTTGGGCACACATAATTACATAATTACTCTTTTACATAATAAAATAGTTTATTATTTTTATGATTACAGGGCCACAGTAAGTAACCACATATTTTCTCACATCTTGGCATGTCATTCAAGTGGACATTTCTGTGAAACTAATATGACTGTGCTTGAATTAAATGATTTTTAGGACTGCTGGTATTTCTGCTACTGCGGAGATATTTCAGTATATTCCTACCTCAGAGTGAGAATCTTCTCAGCAATTTGCTGCTTCTTTTGCATAATAATATTGTATGATCAGCAGTATTTAAGGAGAGAATGGGGTGTCGATGAAGGAGCTCTTAACTTGGTGGGGGAAGCCATGTACAAGATCACTCTGAAGGAAGAGTGGGGGTGGGGCATGATGAAATGGACAGAGGAAAGACAGGAAGGGGGTGGGGTGTTAAAGGTGTAACAGAGAGAGAGAGCAAGGACCTCAAGCTATTGATGGGGAAAGAGGGGAGGGGTGGAATGAGCAAGCATGGTGGAGAGCCAAAGAGGGAGGGTGTGTGTGGGCAGAGTCTCTGCTGAATGAGGAAGCAGCAGAGCCATTTTTACTGTTGAGCAACTGCATGTTGGTCTGCCTGTGATAGAGAGGGAGAGAGAGCGGAGTAGACAAACAAAGCTCTGCTGGATTTTATCGAAGCCCTCTCTCCCCTCTCTTGCCTTGCATACCTCTCACTTACTAACGTTCATTTACGTTTGGGGGGCCCTGAAGAGGACACAATGGAGCGAAGAGCCTTTGGCAACTGGGCCGTTGTACTACTGAGAGGGGGGTGGGGTAGAGAGAGGACCGGTTCACACAGCTAACACAGCCTGCCGGCTGGAGGCTTCCTCAGCCTCTCCTCCCCTCCTGGACCCACTCTTCCCAGGACGGGCCTTTTTCTTGGATCAGCCACCCTCAAACTGCTTGGACTTACACTAAGGATTACTCACCATGTTCTGTGGGATTTTCGGCTACCTAGTGGAGCCTGAAGATTAAGCATATCCTGTGATTTGGAAGAGAGAAAAGGAAAAACAAACCCTTAATTCTTTTGTACCCTCTGTTTTGATCTGTGGCTTCTCTTTCTACTTAGTGGAGTTCATAAATGGATTACAAGATGCATGCCAAGTCAAACGATTTGCTGGATTTTCAAAAACTGGATGCCCTACTGGAAAAAATTGCACATTCAGTCTCTGTGAAAAGGTAACGTTATTTGGTGTGGTCAAATCTGTTGGTGATATTTTAAAGCCTTACCAAAGGGTTTTAATTCATAATTTAAATATATTGTCAGCTGCACAAAATATATGTTGAACTGCTGAAGAGAGGACTTCATGAGGAAAAAACAACAGCCTGGAGGTATGGTTCTTGGAGTATCATGTGGTTCCCGCTGTCTCTAGTCTTACATGGCGCAGCACAGCATTCTAGTTTTTAATGAGTGTTTCCCAGTCTGTGTTGAGAATAGTATTGTTATCCAGATTTCAGCCAGAAGCCCTGAACTTACCTCCTGGTGAGAAAGGGGGTGTGGGGGAAGGGGAGCTAGAGAAGAAGAAGGGGGTTGTGTGTGTGGCGACCGATACAAATGTCGCCGGAGTTTAGCTTGCTTATCCTAACCAGCTGGAAGTATGGCCCCGGAAGAGTTGGCATGATTCTTTCCAGTTATTGGCTGTCTTGAGTTACGGTAAGCCTATCTGAATCACTGAGTTTGTTCACCACTGACTCACTGAGGAGCAAAATGGTTGTAATAACCCATGGGGATTTCTTACAAATGAATTAAGTAGGAGGACAACAGTAAACACACAAAAGTATGAATGAACAGGGGTGGTTACTTTAAACATAGTATGCATACTAGGCGTTGTTTGTATGTTTGCATAGAAACATCAGTGTTTTTTCCATAGGACTCAGATAAGGTGTCATCTAAGCAATCACACGTGGTTCAAGGCTGACAGTGGTAGAAGTAACATTTCAAGGATGTCCTACTATTGTGTAGTGTTTCTGCTGTTAATATTGCCAAGAAGGCTCTAATTCTAAATGGTGATTTCTGTAGCATGTTCCCTGCCCTCTGCTAGTCATAGGTTACTGTTTGTCATGGGAATTTGGTTGTTATGTGTCCTTTTTGTACCCTCTTACCTTTTCTGTCACATATTCATGGTATGCCCATTTACAGAGTTTTAAGATACCCTTATATCTTCCATGTATAAAACTATTGTACAAGGGAAAAGCTAATGACAAGAACATGACAGTAAATAATCTATTTACCGAAAATAAATGCAATTCGTTCAAATCGGGGTATTATTAGACAATAAATTTAAAAACGAACTGCTGCCAAGTTAAGATAGGACAAAGTTGGCTTTGTTAAATGAGGTAAGACAAATAGTGTGATGTTCTTGGCCATGTAATAGTGGTCCCATTAATTATTGATTCCTTTGCTTTCAGGCACAATGCAGGCCAACTATCTGATACTTCATGTGAGATGTGCAGGTGGCCATTTTTGCCTCAACACGACCCTACCCTCATACATGAATGATTAATAGTTTACTTTCACAGGGGATGTAGACATCTTGCTATTATGGTTTTCTTGCCTTTGTATGTAGGTCAGTCACTATGAAGCTGAACACGAGAGCACACTTCCTGGTGTGAGGTGTGCTTCCCCCACCTTAGTAACCAGAGCCACTTTGGTCCCTGAAAACATTCCACTGCAGGCTATGTTGATGTATGTCCAGGTCAAAGGTCAACTGTTATTCCAGAGCCTGGGGCAATGCAGGACATGCAGCTGCAGGAAGTGGACTTCTTGATTGGCCTTAGTGGCTTCTGCAGACTCAGTGTCGTATGTCAACACTGTTCTTATGTCAGACTTCGACTTCCCAAACTACTGGCATTGAGTGTGAATCTGTTGCATGTCTGACATTATGGACAAAAGAAAGTATTGAATCCAATTTGAATCCAATTTTCACTACATTATTCATTTCTACAATATGCACAAGATGAAGTTGATGTGAATAAGGGCAGTACGTCACAGATATCTACCAAGTATCACCAAAAATAGCGTTGAAACAGTGTGATTAGTTCAGGGTGCTTGTGACTGGCTTGTGACCTAGAATATTTTTAACAATGGTGATGTTAAGAAGACATTAAGCAGCATTGCTTGTGTACACATAACATACAAATTAGGTGTGAAGCCAACCTTTTGTGAGATTTGACATAGTACGTAGGCACTTTGCCACCAGTAATGTTATGTGAACATTTTGTTTCATTTCATTCTTTGTTGTCGTCGTCCCTGGATGACCCCTCAGTATACTTTTCCGTTTCTCTCTCTGTGGAAGTTTTTCTTCGTTGTTTTAAGACTTCTGGAAACGCTCACCTTTTTGAAGATGAACAAAGATAGACTACCCAGGTTTGGCACTGCACTTGCATTTGAGTTCGATAATTTTCGTTCAGTCAACATCCCATTAATTAAGCAATATCATTCTCAAGGTCGTGTGTTGGATATCAGCACAGATGCAATTGTGTTGCAGGCGTGAGGCAATTCCTGTAAACCACAGCCTGTTCTTATAAACCACAGTTCCAAAATCACATTTTCTTCATTACAATGATTTATTTGATTACATCATCTTTTCAGTTGTGAAGAAGCACATTTCCTGTCCTGTAGCTCACCAGCTTGTCTGATGTATTTGTTCTTCATTTCAGCTCTTCTTTCATAGTTTTTAGTTCATCCTGTGTTTACGTTCACGAGACACGGGAAAATTTACCTTGGCTCCAGAACTGAAGTTTAAAGCGTACCAACTGTTTGCTTCTATTTGGACCAAAGGGAAACAAATCATGGATCCCCTTTAAAACTCAAATTATATATTTCTCTATGCAGACCAACTTCAACTGCCCTAGTAACAAAACAAGATGCTCCATGTTATCCATATTTATGTATTGTTTGTAAAGCTGCTCTTCTTGTATGAACAACACCACTGAACCTCTGCATTGTATAAGGCCATCTTATCTTCAAAGTTTTTCTCCATGTAGCCCCAGCACTCTGTCATAGCTTAAGTGACAGTTGATGAAACCTTAATTAACGGTCATTAAAAAGGCTGTGAAGTGGAGCGATACTGTTTGTTTCAAATGGTTGTGGTACTGAATATCAGCACTCATTGAATATCTCTCCTCCATTGAAATGGTTCAGTCGAAACTTAATCTGGTGGAGCAAGTAACGCATTGCATCTTGATGCATCAAGGAAGAAGACACTGCTACGTCCCACGACTATGGTCCCTGTTATCACTTGTTTTGATGTCAGCAACGTATCACACATCCCGTGTTTATAATGTCCCAGTGAATGTCTGGTTTCTTCAGGGCTATAGACAACATTTAATCATGGACTAATTTGAAAATTTGTGAATTAAAATTAGATTAGTAAAATGAGTATCAGTTGAACTCAACAGACTCAGGACAGCCATGTGCCATTAGTAACGTGCACTTGATGACATTTGCGTGTTTGATGTGTGTGGTTTTGCCCTGCACATTACAAGCGTAATGAGTTGGACCTGTGCTTCCATGTGTTTGAGCATATTGTCTCAGTTTAAGTAGCACCAAGCATCAGCAGGCCTGACCAGCATCAGCTGAATCATATAAATAGATTGCATGGATTGATTGTCGGACAAAATGGAAACCTTAGTACGTCATTCTCCCAAGTGTTATGATGCACCGTATATCTGGACTACAGATGTTTGAAGGAAGAGATTATGCTCCTTTCTGTTTAAATCACATGATATCGCCTTTCATTTTCTAACATGTTAGCTAACATGTTTGTCTTTGTTGCAACGCCTTTGTGTCAGTGACTGTCACTATGAGGATGTATTTTGTTGTATAAATGCACTGGAGGCCTGCTGCGTTGAGCCTGTATTTTGGCCATTTTTTAATTACTGTGTTACGTTTTTAAAAAGTTTCAAGTATGATGTTGGATGTTTTGTTACAGTTCAGATTTCAAGCTTGTAATATTGTCTGCCAGGACAGGTTATTGAAGGCCGTCAGTTCTTTTAAATGTTCCAAGCTTTGCAAGGCCACAAAAAACTCTTAGTCAGGAATATATAGAAGAATGAAATTGACAGCATTCCATGTCAAAATCATGGACATTCATATTTTGGCTACCGGTAGTTGTATTCCTGAACCCCTGCCCCTTATCATGTTTGTACTGCATGACAAATTTTCAGTCTTATTCGCAATGGTACATGTGGACAAAAAAAGTGCAAAATTCCTAATCATGGTTAATTTGGGGTGATATGTCCTTATGTCATTATACTGTCACCACAACTTTTTTGACATGTATACCAGTATTTATTTCTTCCAATATTGCAATGTTCCTCCAATGTTACCTCTTGGAAGAGAATATCCGTAGTGAGCTTCCCCGCCTCTGAAACATTGATTGGCCTAAAGAGAGATTCAATCAAAAGTGGCCACTTGAGAAGAATTGGAACCAATTCTATAGCTGTGAACTCTTTAAAGCCTGTCCAGTTGTGAGCTGACTCCAATCGTTTAAGGACACGGGGCCATTTAGATAGTTAAACCATTTGAAAATGTGAGTGGTGAGTTTTTTTTCCCCCTCGATCTCTGTGTGTAGAATTGGGTTTGTGAAAGTGTAAATGAATAATCTTAAATGTGTATTTAGGTTTGTAAATGTGTACAGATATCTGCAAATGTTTAAAATGTTTTAGTGATTAGCTTTGTAAATACACCAATTCGTATTCTGATTTGTAAGTGTACTGACATTTGTAAGATTTAGATATCCACTGCCAGACAAAGGTGTCTCTGATTCATGTGAATGAGAAACTGTGTCCAAACATTTTACCAGTAGTAGTGTATCTGTGACCGCATAGATAGATATGTACAATATCTACATACGAATTTGTTTCTATATAGTCTTGGCTTATTTAGGTATTAATTTTATAATTAATAACTTAGAACACATGATTTTTAGAGTTCCATGCAAATGTCAGTGTGTGTCAGAGATCATATGTACATTGTATTTAATATAGAGCAAGCTGTTATAAATGAGTATAGTTAATGAAGAATTCTCACTTACATGGAGACACAAATGACCATGTCTAACTCCATGGACGGAGATCATCAATCAGCCACTGTGGGAAAGAACAGAGAACCTGAGCACTTTGTTGCTTATGATCAAATTATGAAGTGACAAGAAGCTGAAGTTCCCTCCAGCCCCCCAGTCCCAAGGCCAAACAGAGTATTTACAGTGAGAAGGTGATTGACATTGTGTCCTGTGGTGCTGCATGTGCAAATGGGAAAGTCATATCGGAAAACAGCCTGAAGGTGGCTGGTACAAGAAACTGAATAATAATTGGATTTATTTTGCAGTCTCCAAAGTTAAGAATATTTCAGTGTTTTTCCCATCATTTAATTGGCCTATGGCCCCTTTAGTTGCCTGTGGCATTGACAGGTTTTGTGCTTTTGGGGTTTTATCATTAAATGGCTTTGTTTACAGTCGATAAGCTACCATTTGTGGCTGGTACTTGTTTATGTGTTGTGTCTCTGATGTGTTATTCAATGGAACGGTCAGTTAGCCAAATCCACCAGTCTGTTTGACTGCTTCAGGCGGGCCAAGACCGCAATCATGTGGTGCACAACTGCTTCCTTCTTCGCAGAAAATGACTCATCATGAATGTGATTAGTCACAGATCCATACAGTGGTGTGTATTTAAGGCTGTGGAGGTGCAGTGTGTGATATTTCAAGACTTTCCGTTCTCATCAGTGGAGAACTGAACCATATGGTCAAAGTCTTTCATTTAGAATTTAAACCAATTATTTTTAGCTTGTTGGTTTTGTGTCGATCTTGAATGTGATGTCCCTGCCTTCCTGAGAGAAGATATTATGTAGGGCTTAGTGCTGTGTAGTGGAACACACAGTTCCTGTTACCGGATGACCATACTCTGCACCCCCATCCACCAACACTGTGATTAAACACCCTCAGGTTCGAAGACAAGTGTAATTCACTCACCCACCAGGTTCACTTACGAACACAAGCACACTAGGGCCAAATGTAGACCTCAACAATTGACTTACAATTACAGTACAGTTAACCTCAATGTAGTGATGACCCAGTTCCAGAAATAGTAGTTTTCTACTATACTACTTGTATGATACTTCCTCCTTAGTGGAGGTATTTAGATATAAAACAGATGATTCTGATACAGGAAAATATATAACCCTCTAAATTAAAACTGTAGGTGTTCATTTATATATCTCATATACATATATATACTTGTATATCTCTCATATCTGTGCTAATGACACATTTTCTGTAGCATCAGTTCCTGCACACATACTGTAGACACAAACATGTGTAAAACAATATGTATTTTGTTGGGTTTTGTTTTTGTTTTTGTTTTCAAAAAATGAAGTAAAAGGGAGGAGAAATATTTTTTATTTTAGTTTTGGTGTTTTGTTTCAGTGGAAATTTATATCATAATGTTTGTGCAAATTAAAGAGTGAATTTTCATGATGAGGTTGTTAGTTATGGGTCTTGGCTATTGTTGTCCTGCTATGTTTTTTATATCACCCTTTTACAACACACTGGACCGTATGAAGTATATTAGCACCTTTTGTCCACCAATATTTTAAAAAAGTCATTTGAAAAGGTTTTTGATGTTTGAATGTAGAATTTTCCTGGTTTTGTTGGTCTGTAGCTTGTCTATGTGTGCTCAAGGCTCTATTGTATAGCACTCCACATTCTAACAGAAAAACTGTGAACCCTTTAGACTACACAGTCATTAACACAGCTTCTGCATACATCTGCGTTGGTGCTCTAATGAAAAAAGTATTGAATTATTAGGTGTCGTGTTTGCAGACATGATAGTAAACACACATACTGACTTTTCTCCTCCAGAGAGTCCAGCGAGGAGTGCAATGGGATCAGTGGTGCTCTGTCAGTGGAGTCTGTGCCGGGGCCAAGACTGAACTGGTGTACTGCCAACACCACTACCCCTGCCCCTGTGCCAGCTCCTGCTCCCATTCCGGGGCCTGAGCCCATGCCCAACCCTGTTAGAATGGGGGACGGCCTGGATGCAGCACAGATGTCCGGCAGTAGCAGCAGCAGCCAGGGGCAGGCCCAGCAAATGGGCAATCCCGCAGCCCCAGAGTGCATCAATCCCGAGAGGCCCAAGCGCCAGACCAATCAGCTACAGTACCTGCTCAAGGTGGTGGTGAAGGCCTTGTGGAAGCACCAGTTTGCCTGGCCCTTTCATGCACCAGTGGACGCAATCAAGCTGAATCTGCCTGTGAGTACTAGTACCCCACATCTCAAACATTACGTTCAGATTACATCCTTGCCTTAATACAGTATGTTTTCAGCATTGTCTGATGATTGTAAGGCAAAAGCCCAAAGGCCAGTCCAGACCAAAGATTCGAGGCGCAACGGAACAGTTGCAGACAGAGTTGCACCTTGGCACCTGTACCTGTTCAGTCACAGATATGACAGACTGCTGCTAACGTCCTTGACCCGTGACTGTGTGACGTATACGGGACAAGAAGAATGCGCTGATGAATCCTGTTAAAGCACAGCTGTGTTATTTGTGCTGTTCTGAGTTACGGCTTGTCGACTCGCACCCATTGCTGTGGTTTACGTGAGGTTGCAATGAGCGGACGCCGCTCGCTGCCTCAGCGTAAACTGGACTGTTGCAAGTGAATGCACGTAGATGCAAGTTGCTGCGATCTTAGGTCTGAACTGGATGAACAGGTGATGTAACACTGCATTAAGTGTGTGGCGGTGTTTCTTTCAGTCTAATACTTGAATCTCTTGATCTCACCCATAGAGAGAAATGATGATGAATGGTGTAACCTATTTTCAGGACTACTACACAATAATCAAAACTCCTATGGACATGGGAACAATCAAGAAAAGGCTTGAGAACAGTTACTACTTGAATGCTCAAGAATGTATCCAAGACTTCAACACCATGTTTACCAACTGCTACATATACAACAAGGTAATGTACTTGCAGAACTGAACTTTTATTACGGACTCTGGAATGACTTTACTTTGCTGAGGTGTTTTTGTCTCACCCTGCAGCCTGGAGATGACATTGTCTTAATGGCAGAGGCTCTTGAAAAGGCCTTCCTCCAGAAGGTCTCAGAGATGCCTCAGGAAGAAATCGAAATTGTTGTCATGACAGGGAAAGGCCGTGGCCGCGGTCGGAGAGAAGGAGGTACGTGACGTACTCCTTCACGTCATCATGTATGGCCTGTACGTCTTCATGCAGCTAACTGTTAGTAAGTGTGTTGTTCTCTTATCAAGGTCTCAGCTTGAAACCAGGGGGCATAATTGATTCTTCGTCTACAACTCCTCAAACGAGGGGTTTGTTGAACCTCTCAGCGGTACCACAGACCAGAGGACCGGTGCAGGGCCCGCCTTCACTACCTCCCCAGCCTCTGATGCAGGCCCTGCCGTCCCACCTTCCCCCGATGTTACCCAGCCACGCACCACAGCTTGGGGCTCCCTATTCCTTGGGTTCAGATTGTGCCCCTCAAATTCCCATCATGACTTCTGTGCCCCCCCCAGCGCAGACCTCCCTGCCCCCAACGTCCATCCAGTGTGCCCCA
Source organism: Lampetra planeri (assembly GCF_965212315.1). Classification (NCBI taxonomy): domain Eukaryota; kingdom Metazoa; phylum Chordata; class Hyperoartia; order Petromyzontiformes; family Petromyzontidae; genus Lampetra; species Lampetra planeri. The sequence goes on along the minus strand of NW_027614718.1, from coordinate 2,636 downwards.
TTATTGCAGAACCCCATAACTATGACCAAAGTGAGTGGAAGTGACTCTGTGACTGTGGTTACATTTTGTGCTCTCTGTCCAATCATACATCCATGGGTCTGTTTCTTTTTTCAACACTATCCAGCAAAGAAAGAGCCAGAAAAGAAAAGCAGACACTACGACGCCTACAGCAAACGACCAACTGAGCGAGTCTTCCCCAGCAGAGTCCAAGTCTGGGAAGACGTTGCCCAGACGGGAGAGCACCCGCCCCACCAAAGTGATGAAAAAGGACGTGCCAGACTCCCAGCATCAAATAGTTATGGGCTTGGGGCCAAGTGGTGGTCACAGCCCCAGACCACAAGATCAGCTGGGATACTGTGCTAGTCTAGTCCGAGACATGCTGTCCAAGAAACATGCTGCTTACGCCTGGCCGTTCTACAGACCTGTCGATGTGGATGCACTGGGCCTACATGACTACCACGACATCATTAAACACCCAATGGACCTCAGTACCATCAAGGTGTGGGAAACCTGCTGAATTTGTCAGCGGGATATTGTTTTCAGTAGAAGTAACATCACAGTAATTCATGTTCTTGATGGGTTTAATAGGCCAAGCTGGAGAACAGGCAATACCGGGAACCCCAGGAGTTTGCTGCAGATGTGCGATTAATGTTTTCCAACTGCTACAAATATAATCCACCGGACCATGAGGTGGTCTCTATGGCACGCAAGCTACAGGTACGTGTTATGTAACATCGGCATTCATTTTACACTATTTATATAAGAGATACAGAAACTGGGTGTGAAGAAGTTAGTGTCAGCTAACATGGAAGTCTTCACACTAAATCCTGAGTTATGCTACTGCATCAAATTGACGGCTTACCTACGGCGCAGTGGTCTCTCCGTATCCTACGCTGTAGGTTGACGTGCACCTCCAAAGAATTGTAACCCAGTGCAGACAGAGAGCGCTGTGATTGGTTTTAGCTTGGTAGGGACACAAGTCAAAAAACAACATTTATCTAACCAAAGGATTTCTATCAGTCAGAGTTAATTCTCCAAAGAGCTGCAGATCAGTTCATTGGATCGCTCTCTCCCCTGGGATGACGATGCATGTTGACCGGCGATCACGTCTGTATTCACAGCTGCTAGGTGCTACATGCTAGCTGCTTTATCTGTGGCTTCTCTCATCTCCGACAACGTCGGAACAGATTTCCAAATAGGCGGTATTTGGATAAACTGACCACATATTCTCAATCTAAGGTGTTACTTTCCCACAATAATTTTTTTAAAACTTAATGAAATGAAATAAACAGTCCAAATGATGAAAATTAAACCAGCTGTGACCGGAAAAGCCAGAAGCGAATCAACTAGAGGGATGCGACCCCCTACCGCTCTGGCGCTGAATTGCACTGTGACGACAAGTTCCGAGGGTTCACGACGGCGTCACAACATTGGCGTAGGTAGGCCGTCACTTTGACGCAGTAGCATAACTCTTAAGAAGAGAGCTAACAGCTCTTTACTTCTTTGTTCTTGTTCTCTAATTCTGTTATTTGGACATCATGGACACTGCATCCATTTTGCTCAGCTTGTTTCTTTACATTTTACAGGATGTCTTTGAGATGCGTTTTGCCAAGATGCCAGATGAGCCCGAGATAAAGCCTCTTGTTTCTGCCCCAACACCTACACTTCACCATCCGGCCCCTGTTAAGCCCCAGCCTCCTTTGGGCCACGTCGCTTCCTCGTCCGACAGCTCCAGTGACTCGTCCTCAGAGTCTGAGTCCTCAACAGACGACTCTGAAGAGGAGAGAGCTCAGAGGCTGGCAGAGCTCCAGGAGCAGGTCAGTGAGCAGAAAACCTTCAGACTTTCTATCACATCAGCTGTTACCGTTAAATTAAAGCTGCTCTCTTGTCTCGGTGCAGTTGAAGGCTGTCCATGAACAGCTTGCCGCCCTCTCTCAGCCACAAGCCAGCAAACCAAAGAGAAAAGAGAAGGAAAAGAAAGAGAAGAAAGACAAGCATAAGAAGAAAGGCATGTCTGGCCTTGTGGATGAGATCCAGGATACTCTACCGATTTCACAGGTGTCAAAAAGGACCAAGACCAGTAACAGTAACAACAAAGAGGTTATTCCTAAGAAGAAACCCAGGTAGGTTCCTAAAATCAGTCTCATACTTCATACTTTATAATATATAATATTATGATAATTCCAGGTGAAATGCTGGACCACTTGAAAAATACTCCTTAAGTTCACCACTGTATCATGTTTGCCCAAACAGTAAAAAAGAGGGGATGAAAAGCATTCATCCCGCCAACGTTCAGCCTGTTCCCGGCCTGGAAGATGATCTAGGAGCAGCAGGGTCATCAGTTCCAGGTGAAAAGTGCAAGCCCATGACGTATGAGGAGAAGAGGCAGCTAAGCTTGGACATCAACAAGCTACCTGGTGACAAACTTGGTCGTGTAGTGCATATTATCCAGTCCAGAGAGCCCTCGCTTAAGAACTCGAACCCTGACGAGATTGAGATTGACTTTGAAACGCTCAAGCCCTCTACTCTTCGAGAGCTGGAGAGATATGTGTCTTCCTGCCTTCGCAAGAAGAAGAAGGTTTCAGGTTGGTGTCAGTGGAGAGTATGGCTGACGAGTCAATGTAGAAATGTGAAAA
>NW_027614717.1:0-22769 GCF_965212315.1 Lampetra planeri | reverse complement strand
GTAGTAACTCCGACAAGATTGGTATCATTTTTACGCTCACTTCTCTGGTCAAAAGTCGCCTATTGGATGGTTGAATTTGTTAGGCTAACATAGGATTGCCGTTGTGAGATGGGTTATTCAGTGTTTTCTGTGTTTACCTCAGGTGTCAGAGACTCAAGGTGATCGGTTCCTGTTACTACTGACAAGATCGGTATGATTTTCCGCTCACTTTGTTCATCAAAAATCACACTGGACGGTTCTATTTGCTCGGCAGACAAAGTGACAGCCAAGTACCGTCTCCTCTTCTCCGTTTGTGGCAAATTTCAGTGCCACCTATTGGCATGTGGATGTAAATTTTCTTGATACAGCCAAGGCCAAGGACAACGGAGGGAAAACGGGGCATTTTCATACGTGTGGACATGTGACCCTGGACATGTTTGTTACAATAGTCAAATGGTTCAGTAATTACATGGACAAACTGGAAAAAAAAAAACAGTTTTATGGGCTTTGGGCTTTCGTATGATCACACAGGAGCAGAAGAAGCAGCGACTTCCTGTCAACCATTTCTCAATCACACCATGTAAATTCACTCTTTCCCTTCAGCCCTTTCATTTCATCATTAGAAGATTTTATGTACTTTAGTTGCTTTGCTTCCCTTGTTTTTGATGTGGACAGTCATGAACTTTGTTTCGTGCTGTGCATGATTATTTACAAAGATGTGTCTCCCTATTGTCCTGACTGAAAGCTGTAATGCTATCCAAACCGTCCCTGGCACTCCCTCTGTCAACGTACTCCATTCCTATTTCCCTGACTCCTTCACTCGTCTGGTTTTCTTGTCTTGTTTTCTTTCTATTTTCATTTTTTACTTTTGAAACAGAATGGCCTTGCTTGATTGGTCTTATTTATCGCATTGTCTTAATGGTTTTAACTCATGTATTATTCATAGTATGTGTAATGTTTTATCTACATAGTTGTGTGGCTTTTGTTGCTTCGAGGCTTTTACCTGAAATGTATGGACAATGGTTTGTTTGATTGCTCTTAGATTGTGAGATTGTGTAACGTGTGTCCTCAGCACAAACAACTGATCTATCGCTTTCTTGTAAAGCAGGAAATGGTGGATTAGAAAAGACAAGCCTACTTGTGATGAATGTGCACAAGGACTTTAGGGACTTGAGGTGAGACAAAATCTGCTTTTCAAATGTGAAAAGGCTGATTCCATCTCACTGACACTCCAGGGTCTTTAGCCAGGACTGAAGGCTGCTTGCATCGAGGCCGGTTCGCTCATTCCTCTGCTTCAGAGAGGAGAATGTATACGCAGATGACAGTGGGTAAGGTGTTTTCTGTAGCGTTGTGTACTATTCTGTCCATTGTTTCCAAATGTATCCTGACACTGAGAGCATCGAATTAAGTGTGACTTCTCAGATGTATACAGATTCTACGATTTCCATCCAGATGGTTCAGGTGCCGCTGGGCTCAGAGCTCCTGGTGAAATCACCTGGTGCCTTTCAGTTTGTGTAAAACTGGTTCAGGATCAAAAGAATAGGACACATGAGTGAGAACCCCCAACAACACTGTTAACACATTTGTCTGTCCAATGAAGGTTTGGTGACTGCTGCGCCGATATCCGTCGCGCCAATGATTCCCCCATAATTGAATAATTCACACACGTTTCTCCTTTCACCTTCTTTTATCTCTGTCAGTTAGAGTGCAGTCGGACGAACAGAAAACAAATGAATTTCCACACAGCACCAAAGTATTTGTAACGATATGTGACTGACTGAATCTCTGCAGACCACCATGCTACTTTCACCTGCAAAGACTGAAACTGTTCCAGTGCAGGTAGAAGATGAGAAGGGAGGTCGACATGTGGAATAACAATTCCTTTTGTCCACCAGCAGAGGTTGACAAAGGCTAAACTTGGACATGGATATTAGACCACATTGTTACAAGAAACGGTCAACGGGGGGGATCAACTGCTAGTCAGCAGTTTGTTTAAAAGCAGAAAGGAGCATCAGTCCACCAGCATGGGACACCTGTGGACAGCAGGCGCTCAGCGCTCCAACATATAAAACAAGTCATCAAACACAGCTCGGATGAAAAGCCAATGTTTATTATTTGTCGCAGCTTCACACTGATGAGGATCAGGAACAACTCATCAATGATGGCAGTTCTGAATCAGTCACAAAAAGGATTATAAACAAGTATACCATTGTAATTCTGAATGAGGATTCAATTGATAGTACGGCGTGGTGTTTTGCGCCATCTTTCCTTCATCGTAGATCTTGGGGAAGTAATCGAATAAATCAGCAGGGGTCATGTTGGGCTGTCTCACATAATATTAGCAATATCTTTTATTAATAGGCGCCAAACTCAAGGTCACCTTACAAAACAATTAAAAAGAGATAGAAGGCAAGTAGGCACATTCCTTTCTCACCCCTTTGTGAATCAGCCCATCTGAGGTCACACCAGCATGACCCCTGCTGACTTCTCCTAAACACAGAACCTCCTTATCAAGATGGCACCAAGAGCCATCTTGAATGGGCCTCCTTCCTCTAAGTTCACTCTCTGGGCATCAAACCATAAAGATGTCACTGCTGACATTAGACAAACACCTTGCAGGGAGAAGAACCTTCCTCCCTTCCACAGTTTACGACTCTGTTTACGACAAAGACCCAAACCTCAAACTCCCCCACTCTCTTCTTTGGGGCCAAACTGAACTCCAGACCTTTTCATACATTCCTGAGTAGGACTGAGACTCTGAGATCCCTTTGTTTCATTAGTAACCGAACAAATGTATTAAACATATTATGTGTCTCGTGGTAATGTTATATACTCGTATATAAGAACATTACTTCTTTACTACCAGTTTACCAGAGGTTGATATTAGAATCATGGACGTTTTGATGTTTGCTGTTCAACAATGTCCCCTTTTCTGATGACGTACTCTGATGCCTTGCTACAGACTTCACCAACGTGAAATGTGTAATGCCAATAGGTCTTTTCTCAATGTTCTTTCTTCTAGAATGTTCATTCTAGTATCCTTGAACCATTTCATCTGTAATCTTACAGATCCTGATTCTTTCTTATCGTTAGATAAGTAATGATGTTTAGTTAGTTATACTAGGACATCTAGTCTTTAACCTCATGATACATTCTGTGTCAGTAGTTAAAAGAGTTCACACATTGGGTCATGGTGTTTGGAGAACGTTAACACAAAAGATTTAATCGTTGGCTCCAAACCACAGATGCGTGTCTCCTGGGGGCTGGTACAGGCACTGAGCCCACGAGTTGTAAATTACAACTAGTATCTCCTCCTCTAACTTGTTACTTGAGGTGTGATTGGACATTAACTTGACCAATTCATGCATAGTGATGAATTATCTGAAACCACCTCTTCTCTTGATAAAAAGGGCAACACACCCTTTGTCCTACGAGCAGAGCAGAGGAGAACATTTTCAGAGCAGCACTTTTCCTTCAGACCATTTTCGGAGCAACCATTTTTCCAACATTTTTCTTTGAGCACTCCTTTTTCTTTTACCAGAGTTCTGTACTCTCGCTCCTACAGAATTCTTCAAGTTTGTGCCGCACGTTCGTTCAGCTTAGCCTTCACTTTCTTTCTTCGTAACCAAGTTGTGCCTCTTAAGCTTGAGTATTAGTGCCTAGAGTTAAACCTAAGTTTTTACACTTTTATTTTGGAGACTACAACTAGCAAAGTGCTTTGTTGTAGCAAATCCTATTTTTCTTCTTTTCATTTTTACGAGTTTTAGATTCTTGTTTTTGAGGATCAAACGCCTAGCCAACGTTTCAATCCTCTCCACAAACCAGGAATCCTTTTTGTCAGGTCGTTACCAGAACTTTTGACCCAAACTCTGATCCACCTGCAGTCCAAACTGCATCTGAAGCCTCCAGCGCCATCAGACAATCACCAGCTAAGGAACCGCTGGCGAGTTGCACTAAGTCGCTGATCAGAAAGCGCCATCGGCAGGACCAAACACCTGGACTACAAGATGCCGTCCAAGGACAACCCACTTTGGAGACGTCGCATGCAGCATCACTGGGTCCCATCCTCAGCTCCTGAAGTCAAAGTAGGCTGTTACATCTCTGAGCTGCTCATAAGAGATGATGTCAAAAGTCCAGTAACTGACACACACACACACACACACACACACACACACACACACACACACACACACACACACACACGTACACAAGATACACAGTTTTCTCTTTCTCATCATTCTCATACATGTTGAGTGGGAAGTGTGGAGGTTTGCAGAAAATTCTATTCACATTATCAACTCTGTTCAATTTCCAAGAACAGATAACATGTGGGCACATAAAGCAGGAACACGTCTGGATCTGCATGTTTATCAAAAAGTCCAACTGTCAGCGGTATGTAGGTACCACAAGCACATAAAGCACAAGAGAAAGAGATAATAGAGATAATATGATGACATGATAAAACCGCTGCTGGTATTTTGAACTCAACCATTACCTGCTCTTCTTTTTGAATGGCAGCTCTTTCTGGAAAGCAAATGCTTTGACAAATGTACAACAACTGAATGCCAAGGACTTTTCATCCTTGATACAGGACAATGTTTTCAGTATTAGCTCAGTTTATAGACACATTTAGAGTCTCAACTAGTATGGTACATTCATTCATTCATTCATCTTCTTCCGCCGATGGGTGGGCGGTTGTACTGGAGCCGATCCCAGCTGTCAACGGGCCGATGGCGGATCACCAGCTGAAGGACAGGCAGCCATTCTCACTACCATTCACACCTACGGACAATTTACAGTGACCAATTAACCTCAGCTCACCTCACTGTCTGACACAGACTAAAACATTTTTTCCAAAACCTGAACCAATTTTGAAAGTGTCAACGACAGCACAAGAATAATGACTGATTTTCCATTAAAAAAAAATGAATAAAATCTATCAATTTAATTAGAACACATAACTTTAAATTATAGTTATTTATGTAAATATTCCTGATTACAATGTTAGTTAAATTTGAACAGTTTCTTTAAAAACCTGGTCTATATGTTAAATAACATTATTTGTGTGGTGAGTTTTTTTTGTCCAGATTTTGTATGTGAATGAATGATGCAAGACCATTCATTCAACATTTGTGAAATTGTTGATTTATTTTTATTTCCGTTGGGTGGGGTCACAGTGGGTTCCTGATATATTGTACCTACATATACATGCCGATACAAAGTAATTCACACACAATATTCAGTCACAGCCATACAAACTCCTCAATTTGTATCTACTTGTTCCTATAGGCTTGTGGAGAAGAAACATTTCCATGGCCCCCTCTTATCCTCACTTTCATTGACTCTCACTAACATTTGTTCATATGATGCGATTTGTCATATTTTCAATCAATTTTTTTATAGTCTGGTGGGGATGTACTTTTCCATAACCTGAGGATATTCCGGGGGTGCTGTAACCATACCGACCTTTATGACTGCAAAATCTTGGATTCAAATTGAAATGGAACTTCAGAGTCCCTTCACCCCGCTGGATGCACTGTCACAAGGTCCATCCACCAGTGGACGGGAACATCCCCCGGGCCCAATGCTGGGCTGCTCGGGGGGGGGGCGGGGGTAAAACGGGATGAAGCGAGGGAATAGTTTTCTGGAGACAATGGTTTGGAAATGGAATGTGCAAAATGGGTGATTTAATTGTTAATTTATATCGTTTTCAGAATTACTGCAAAGGTATGACTTAGAAGAAAAGGGCAATTTCTGGAAATTCAAATTAAACACTTGTGGCGAGGGGGGGGGGGGGGGGGGGGGGGGGGGGGTGTATCAACTGAACCAACAACGCCACCTGGGGAATTTCGCCCCAGGAAATGGTTTACTGGCCCACGAAGGCGCCCACTACGAAAGGGAACACAGGTTCAATTCACCTCGAGCAGAGACGGATTTGGGTTTGAATAAAACAACTTTATTAACTGAACGTCAAATCAAATCAAATCAATAAGGGAATAAATGGACAGGGCTGGGGCTCCTCCAGCAGCTATAACGCAAAAAATGGGGGAGGACACTAACCAAAACCACCCGTGACACTGCAAACACACACACACACGCAGGGGGGGGATTCGTGAAAAGGGCCGCCACCAGGGATTGGGTCGCTGCCGTGGTCCACCGCACTTGTCCACAAATAAAAAAAAGAAACAATATAACTCAGGGCGCAACCCTTCAAAGCAATGTACTTTAAATAATAGAGAACAAAAATAACAAACAATCCAACCACCAGAAAGCAACAGTCAAATAAGGAAAATAAGTCAAACAAACTCAATACAAATTAAACTAATCCAGAACTTAAATCCACAAACTCATACAAAGTAACAGAAATTTAAAACAGATGGGACAACCCCAGGTCACCAAGGCGGGCGAGAGCCCGACGCCCGCACGGCGACCACCCCGATACCTCCCCGACCGGGCACCGCTCGGGAGGGCTGAGGACCACGGGGCACACACTCGAGCCAAAGCAGCAGCGGTCCAGCGGCTGGCGATCTACGGGCCGGATTTCCCTAAGAGAATGGCGCATATGGAGACCTTGCCGTCACACCCGGGAGGGTTCCCGAGGGGCCGACGCCATCCGAAGGCTCCAGCCGTCCGCCACACTGAACGCTGCAAGGGCCAGCGTGCGTCCAGCCTACCGTGAGGGGCTCGCTGCGCCAGCCACACAGACGAGCCGACCAGGAAGAGAGAGAGGAAGGACTGGGCGGGGGCACTCCCCTAAATAGATGCGTGCTCCCCGCCCATCACTCACAGCCACCCCAGGTTGCGCTGTGCGGAGGAGCGAGCCACGCCCCGGCCACACACTGTATTAGAAAAGGGCAATTTGCAGATGAGACAAACCCAGTGAGGGACTTCCTGGACTTACCAGAGACAGGGTATACAGCAGCAGTGTTTTATCAAAACTTTAGCAGGCTGAATAAGGATATCTGCCGGACTCTGAAGACTATTTGGCAGAGAGACTTGGATTGTGAACTGAGTGAGTTGGAGTGGAAGGGAATAATTGGAAACTCAGGAAAATACATCAGGGAGGCTAGAGGGACGTTTACTCAATGTAAGATAATACACAGGTTCTACTTCACACCCTCTAGACTCCATAGGATGGGTTTATTACCTGATAATCTGTGTTGGAAATGTGGTACACAGGCAGGGACTTTCATACATGTTCTATGGGAATGTAGTCTGATACAGCCATTTTGGGTAAAAGTATGAGAACAACAGAGGGAAGGCTCTGGAAATAGAGATCCCAGTCACTCCAAGATTGTGCTTACTGGGCGACCAATCACAAGTAATGGGAGTGTCAAAACAATATTTGGCAGTCATAAAGGTCGGGACGGTTACGGCAGCCCGGATTATCCTCTGGGTCTGGAAGAGTACATCCCCACGGGAATATAAAAAGTGGATTGAAAAAATGGCAGAAATTGCATCATATGAACAAATGTTAGCGAGAGTCAGTGACAGCGAGGATAAGAGAGGGCTATGGGAACGTCTTTTTTTTTACCACAAGCTCATAGGAACAACTGGGAAAGAACTGAGACGATTGTATCGCTGTGACTGAATAATATAATAGTGTGTGTGAATTACTCTGTATTGGCATATATATGTCGGTACCATATACCAGGGAACCACTGTAACCCCACCCAACAGAACTGTCTCTAAGTGTGAAATAATCAAAAAAAAAAACAAAACTGCAAAATCTTGTTCTCCCATTCCCATAGAACATGTAGGAAAAGTCCCTGCCTGTGTTCCACATTTCCAACACAGATTATCAGGTAATAAACCCATCCTGTGGAGTCTAGAGGGGGTGAAGTAGAACCTATGTATTCGCTTATATTGAGTAAACTTCCCTCTAGCCTCCCTGATGTATTTTCCTGAGTCTTCAATTATACCCTTCCACTCCAACTCACTCAATTCACATTCAAAATCTCTCTGGCAAATAGTCTTCAGAGTCCGGCAGATAGACCATTCATTCAACATTGAGAAAAGTCTCCCAATGTAATGTGTTGTTGTTTGATGAAGTCATCGGTGCTTGTGACCTTTTAAACAGTTTTTTTTTCTGTTATGTCTCTTTGACATGGTAAATCTTGTGAACACAATGCCTTGTCAACTAACTTCTTGATGATTCATGCTCTGGTTTGGTTTAATTTGATATCCCCCACCACATTCGACCTTCACGAATGTACCTCAGCTGTGTCACTGCCTTGAATAAACATGTGGAAGGTCAGTGCTTTTATGCATTTCGACCACGTACACTGCTCCCCGTCAAAGACATTAACCCTAAACTATTCCGTTGCTGTCACAGCTGAAACAAAGCTAATGTCATTGAAAACAATGAGGCAGACGCCCTCTCATGGTGTGAAGTAATCAATTTATGACATGATTTATGGGGCAGTGGCTGCCTGAACAAAAATCACATGTTCAGGACATGCCATGCTTCTGTTTGGATTTCAGCATGTATTCCTGGGACATGTCTTACTGTCTACAGTCTGGCTGCCTGTTTTGTAATCTTTTCCAAAAAAAGAAGCCAACTGCTCAGTCCCACACAGGAAGTGAGAGAACGGTGCTGCACAGCTTCATTGAGCCTCGTGCAGTAGCCAAATCTCTTGATAAGTTTATACGATACAATCAAGCCGTAGGCCATGACGCCTAGCGGGGGATTACTGAGGGATTACAATATATTCACCCCACTGGGATTCCATCACAGGGTGGATCAGATCTCTCTGACAGGGGACCAGCGTGCAGCACTCCCTCAGGGCCACAAACACGACTGTGACAGAGAGCCTGAATCTGTCTGACAGGAGGACAAACCCCTCTTTGGCTACACTGTGAATGCTAAACTGATGCTACAGGGGTCTGACATTGCAGCACTCTGCCTTGGCATTTCTCCTCCATTAACGTCCTGCTGACAGAGGGAAAGCAATTAAGGGTTTAGGAGGAAATAAAGATAGTTTGGCCAGGAGTTAGCGGTTGCAATCCATTAGTCATGCAATGTTGCACAAAGAACTCAGATTTGCTCAAAAGCCAATGAGAAGACTTAAATCCTTTTTTTTTAAATGTACTTTTAAAAACTGGATGAGAAAACAAAAACAGCTCACATATCAATTACATGACGAGATATCAATTAAACAACATAGCCTATTCTATGCATACTGACCTTTGGCCGATTAAGTCTGAATGCTTCAGATGACTGAAAAATTAAGCAACAGCTTTAAAAGTAAGTCACGAGAGAAAAATGATAAATCCTCTTGTTCTCCATTTGTTGCATTAAACACTGGACACCATCTGTTGTGTTGGACTGCAGAATACAACAGCAGCATGGTGGCAGATGCTGCCCTAAGAGCCCGGCCTCAGCCTCCTGTTGCACGCTGACACTCTAAAAATACTACTCAGTGCTCCATTAATGGCTTCTTACGCTGTTTTAGCTAAGGTAGAACCATGCAGTACATGGAAATGATGCTAAAATAAGGAGGCCCTCAACAAAAGGCACTCTGGTCAGCTGGGATTACTCAGTATTAACACAATATTTCAGACAGAAACCAACTTTCCTGTGTATTGTAAATCTAACACATCATTCCCTACTCTTGACCTGTTTCTCCACTCTGTCCCCTCCTCCAGGCAGTAGGTGACTGAGATGGGCGTTCGTTTAGGCTGCTGGAGCGACTCCTGGTGGCCGTCGCTGTTGCTGCCGCTGTTGCTGCTCTTCTTCACTATCCCATGCTGTTCGGGCCGGCCATTCGGGATTCCCACGCCTTCGGTGAATGTGGCAGTGGTGTTCAGCGGCCCGGCCTACCAGACGGAGATTAAGGGGCGGTTAAGCCGTGAAAACTTCATGGACCTGCCTCTAGAGGTGAACCCCATCACTGTGCTAGTCAATAACACCAACCCACGGGCGCTGCTCACGCGAATCTGTGACACCCTGTCTACCAACCGCGTCCATGGCGTGGTGTTTGAAGACAACGTTGGGTCAGAGGCCGTGGCACAGATCTTGGACTTTATTTCTGCTCAGACAGCTGTGCCCATTGTGGGTATCAGTGGAGGCTCTGCCGTCGTCCTGCCCTACAAGGTTAGTCTGAATACACTAATGAATGATATGAATGAAGAAATGAGTCCAAAGTTCGGTCTTCTATGCAATGCTCGTAGCTGTGTAACACACACACACACACACACACACACACACACACACACACACACACACACACACACACGTGTTGGCATTCAGCATGCACACAACGCAGGGGCTTCTCCTGGCCATGATCGTTAGTTTCAAACGAGTGCTGTGGCTGCATCTGATTAGATTTTGCATCTGCTATCGTGTTTGCACACTCACATGGGGATGTGGGGATGGATGTGGCTGCACCCCAATAGCACAATACTTAGCTTCAGTTGATTAAACGCAAATCAAAACAACCCCCCTGTATTCTATGCAGTGGAGCTTTAAGCAAACATCTGAACATCTGGAGGTCCTACTATCTCACCTGATTAAAAACCTACCTGGCATCTTTGCTGCATTCTCTGCTTTGTCTCTGTTGTTGTCATCTTTCTCCCTCCATCTCTCTACTTCTCCCTTTCTCTCTGCCCATTGCTCTGTTTCACCCCAACTGGTCGAGGCAGAAAACCATCCACCAGTAGCCTCGGATCTGCCCAAGGTTTTAAGGACATAAGACCATAAAACATCATAAACTATCATGCCAAAGGTTTTTCATCACTTGGCATATTAGTTAGTTCTATTCGTTTTTATTTGGAGGGTTAGAAGATGACTACGACTAAAGAGACAGTGCCAATTTACAACACTGTCAGTTCTTTAATACTGTTTTCTGTCACATGTAGTTTGATAGATTGTTGTATTTTTGAATATTTTGAGGTTCAGGTTAGAACCAGTATAATTACAGCTTCACAACTCCAACCAAGGTGCATTTGTGCATTTTCTCTGCAGCAGTCAAAGTATCCTGCTAAAGCCCACACGTGCAGTCATTTCAGTCCTAATTACGTCAGCCATAATGGACATGAGAGAGATGGACAGGCACTTTGTCTTTTAAAGTTACTTTGCATCAAGTTCATTGATGCAGTGAATGAACCATGTAAATACATTACAATCTCTCAAGAAGCAGTTCTTATTTATTTCATTAAATGAACTTTTACTTAAATAGTTCATTCAATCATTAATAGTACATCAGTGCTGTCTGCAGATGAAATGAAGCATCGTACCACTGCTGTTAAAGTGGTTTGAGAGTGGAGGCTGGATCGTTTAGGAGCAATCTTTTTTGAGGAGGGTGATCGTCCACCACCAGACTAAACCACAACAATCCAACTATAATCCCCTCAAAATGGCTTTTTGCTTTTTGACATTGCAGTGTGTCAGAGCTCAACATCACACGGCAGCAGCTGGTGATGAAAGTTTGACACAACCAACTCTCATCTTTGTGCATCTATGTGTGACCACTGCCCGAGTTAATTGAATTTAGTTATCTTGGGCTCTCGACTCTCAGATGACTGACAGCCAGGGAGGGTGACCTGATACCCACACTCCTTTGTGTGAGGTAACGACCCAACTTAGTATTAGTAGCAGGACTCCCCACTAGTCAGTTCAGAACTGAAGAAGCTTCTCGGATGAGTGGAGAAACGTCTTCAAGTAAACCAGAAGTCCAGTTGCCTACGATTTAACCCAGCAAGGTATCTTGGGTCGTAACCAATTAGTGTGAGTATGTCCATAAGTGGCTAGCATATCAACTGACAGTTCACCAAGCCAAGTCATATTTGTTCTTAAACTCATGTTACATGTGTCAACCTTCTGCTGATGTATGTCACCATAGCTGCGCTGAGCCATTATTCAGAAGAGAGATCGTGCTTTCCATCGAAAGGAGGCAGACCACAGCAGTTAGGGGTAGGCACAGCAACATAGGGAGCTGGGCTGTATTTGGGATGTGTGTTTTTTGTTTAACGGGTATAACACTGAGACAGCAAGTTGGAAACAGGGGGAACAGGGTGACCATATGGTACCATATCGGTCAAATGGGTGCTTAGGGGAAGTGTGGGTAGATTTTCTGACTTTTCTGACAAAATATTAGACAGTAACAAGATGCCTGATGAGTGGAAGAAGAGTGTTCTGATACCAATTTATAAGAAGGGTGATGTACAGAGTTGTAGTAACTACAGAAGGATAAAGTTGATGAGCCATACCATGAAGGTTTGGGAAAGAGCAGTTGAAGCCAGGTTGAGACAGGAAGTGGAGATTTGTGAACAGCAGTATGGTTTCATGCCTAGAAAGAGCACCACAGATGCAATATTTGCACTGAGGATGCTGATGGAGAAGTACAGAGAAGGTAGGAAGGAGCTGCATTGTGTTTTTGTAGATTTAGAGAAGGCATATGACAGGGTGCCAAGAGAGGAATTGTGGTTTTGTATGAGGAAGTCAGGAGTGTCAGAGAAGTATGTTGGCTTGGTGCAGGACATGTATGGCGGTAGTAGAACAGTGGTGAGGTGTGCTGTTGGAAGGACAGAAGACTTCAAGGTAGAGGTAGGACTGCATCAAGGATCGGCCCTGAGCCCCTTCTTGTTTGCTTTGGTTATGGATAGGTTGACAGATGAGGTCAGACAGGAGTCTCCCTGGACTATGATGTTTGCAGATGACATTGTGATCTGTAGTGAGAGTAGGCAGCAGTTGGAAGAGAACCTAGAAAGGTGGAGGTTTGCTCTAGAGAGAAGAGGAATGAAGGTCAGTCGTAGCAAGACAGAGTATATGTGCATAAATGAAAGGGAGACCAGTGGAAAAGTGAGGTTACAGGGAGCAGAGGTGGTGAAGGTGCAGGAGTTTAAGTACTTAGGATCAACAGTGCAGAGTAGTGGAGACTGTGGAAGAGAAGTGAAGAATAGGGTGCAGGCAGGGTGGAACAGCTGGAGAAAAGTGTCAGGAGTGATTTGTGATAGAAGAGTTTCAGCTAAGGTGAAGGGAAAGGTTTACAGGACTGTGGTTAGACCAGCTATGATGTATGGTTTAGAGACACTAGAGATAGGCAGAAGACAGGAGGCAGAGCTGGAGGTGGCAGAGTTAAAGATGCTGAGATTCTCTTTAGGAGTGACCAGGATGGACAGGATTAGGAATGAGGTCATCAGAGGGACAACACAGACAGGAAGGTTAGGAGAAAAAGCTAGAGAGGCTAGATTGAGATGGTTTGGACATGTGCAGAGGAGGGACAGTGGATACATTAGTAGGAGAATGTTAGAGATGGAGTTGGAAGTAGGAGACAGAGAGGAAGGTCAAAGAGGACGTTTATAGATGCAGTGAGGGAGGACATGGAGGTAGTTGGAGTCAGAGTAGAGGATACAGAGAACAGGGAAAGATGGAAATTGATGATTCGCTGTGGCAACCCCTGAAGAGGGACAAGCTGAAAGAAGAAGAAGAGAAAGGTGGTAGACTGTTGGCCAGACAGCTTAAACAGCAGGAAAACTTCAATAACATCCCAATGATAAAAAGAGGTAGTGAAATACTTACGTCTTCCATGGACATTAATAGAACATTTGAAACCTTTTATAAGGATTTGTATACCTCGACTTGCACACCCTCATCTGATGAGATGAATGCATTTTTCTCAAACCTGCAGTTACCGACTATCTCAAATTGCCAAAAAAATAGGATGGAGGCCCCCATAACGGAGGAGGAGATCAGAGCCACTATCCAGTCAATGAAAACAGGGAAATCAACAGGTCTGGATGGCCTACCTGTTGAATACTACAAGAAGTATATTGATATATTGGCCCCCGTATTACATAAGGTGTATATGGAGGCGTTTGAGTTGGGTTCACAACCTGATACATTTAATGAGGCATTAATTTCATTGATACTCAAAAAGGACAGAGACGGGTCGGACCCAGCCAATTACAGAACAGTGAGTCTGCTGGGGGTGGACTGTAAGATCTTGACAAAAACCCTGGCATCAAGACTAGAAGAAATATTGCCAGATATTATAGATGGCGACCAGGTGGGCTTTGTCAAGAATAGGTCATCAGCAGACAACATGCGAAGACTTATGCACCTGACATGGCTGAATAGCAATAATCCAACCTCAGTGGTGGCCCTATGACTAGATGCCATAAAACTAAAAAAGTTTGACAGAATGCAATTTTTTTTATAAATGGCATTCTGTCAAACTTTTTTAGTCTCTCACGAGGAATCCGCCAGGTATGTGCGCTCTCTCCATTACTCTTTACAATTTTCCTGCAGCCACTGGCCGTAGCAATACAGGCAGATAAAGGGATCGGTAGAGTATATGAAGGGGGGAGGGAGCACAAATTGTTTATGTATGCCAATGATATACTGGTGGTAGTGACAGATCCAAAGAAGTCCCTCCCCCAAAACTACTGAAAAGTATTGACTCCTACTCTAGACTATCAGGGTACAAGATAAACTGGCATAAATCAGAGGGCATGCCCATCTCAGATACATGCTGTGCTAGCGAGATTACACCATTTGGATTCAGATAGATACCATCAGGTATGAAGTATCTGGGTATTCGTCGCAGTCCAAAAATAGAGGAGATGATACAGTTAAATTGGGACCCAGTCCTCCTAAAAGTTAAACTAAATTTGGACAAATGGGGAAAATTAAAAATAACAATATGGGGGGAAATTAATGTTATTAAAATGGTGATCGCCCCACAGGTTAACTATGTCTCCATAATGTTACCGATGTGTGTAGCACGACGACGGTTTAAGCAATATGATGCTATTGTCACTGACTTTTTTGTGGGACAAGAAAAAGCCAAGGATAAATATCAAGACAATGTGGGCCCCAAAGGAAATAGGAGGAATGGCCCTCCCCAACCTGAGACTATACAACTTGGCGTTTGAAATGACGAGACTTGCCAAATATTGGAAGAGAACAGACACAAAATTGAGTTGGATTCAAATTGAAATGGAACTTCAAAGTCCCTTCAACCCGCTGGATGCACTGTCACAAGGTCCATCCACCAGTGGACAAGAACATCCCCCAAACCCAATACTGAACTACTCAAAGAGGTCTGGAAAGAAGTCCACAAAAGGTGCAGAACATCACATCTAAGTCACTATGGAATAACCCAGCCATATATATTGGGAAGAAAACCGTTTTCTGGAGACAGAAAGGGAATATGCAAAATAAGTGATTTATTTGTGAATGGAGAATTTATATCATTTTCAGAATGATTCAAAGGTATGACATAGAAGAAAAGGGCAACTTCTGGAAATACACTCAAATTAAACACCATTAGAAAAGGGCAATTTGCAGATGAGACGAACCCAGTGAGGGACTTTCTTACCAGCAGCAGCAGTGTTTTATCAAGACTTCAGCAGGCTAAAGAAGGACAGGTTCTACTTCACACCCTCTAGACTCCATAGGATGGGTTTATTACCTGATAATCAGTGTTGGAAATGTGGTACACAGGCAGCGACTTTCCTACATGCTCTACAGGAATGTAGTCTGATACAACCATTTTGGGTAAAAGTATTAGAACATCTAGGGAAGGCTCTGGATATTGAGATCCCAGTCTCTCCAAGATTATGCTTACTGGGCAACCAATCAGAAATAATGGGAGTGTCAAAACAAGATTTGGCAGTCATAAAGGTCGGGACGGTTACGGCAGCCCGGATTATCCTCAGGTTATGGAAAAGTACATATCCACCGGACTATAAAAAGTGGATTGAAAATATGGCAGAAATTGCATCATATGAACAAATGTAAGCGAGAGTCAGTGATAGCGAGGATAAGAGAGGGCTATGGGAAAGTTTTTTTTTTTTACCACAAGCTTATAGGAACAACTGGATAAGAATTGAAGAGATTGTATAGCTGTGACTTAATACTGTGTGTGAATTACTCTGTATTGGCATGTATAGGTAGGTACCATACACCAGGGAACCACTGTAACCCCACGCAACGTAACTGTGTTTAAGTGTGAAATAATGAAAAATATATGATTAAAACAAAAAAAGGCGAAAGGTCGCCATGTTGATTTAAATCTGAACACTCAGCGGGGGCATTGTGGTTATTAGAAAAGAACTCAATAGCAGACAAAATATGGTCATTGCATATGTTCGTAATGGTTATTTTCTCCAAAAGCCTTCAGTAGAGCTCACAACAGTAAAGTTCACAAATAGACGGGAAAAGAGTGAACATTTACAGCTGGGCTGGAGGACTGTTCACGTATATCATGTCATTATTGTTGCTTGCTCTCCATGCAGGCTGTTGACCAACAGGCTGTTGTCTCTGGCTGCCTATCTCACAACTAATTGGTATTTTACAGAAATACTGAACATTACTCATTGCTATTATCAGCATAAACTTTAATATTGTTTAAGATTTGTTTAATATTGTTTTGTGTCTTGCATTATTTATATAAATAATATCAGTATATGAAATATTGGTATTGATAAAACTGTATCAAAAAGCATTATTATGAATAACTCTGACTCACATTGTAAAATTATTAGGAACTCTGACACATCCATAACTGGCATGGCTCTCTCTCCAAATCATGATTTTGGGATTCTAATCAACAATCTACAACAACTTCTCCATGACAACAAACCCCAAATAACTTGTAGCAGTAACACATGTAGGTAGGTAGGTAGGGATTCAATGGATCATGTCTGCGCACATAGGAAACAACAAGTTTTAAGATATGTATTTATTGACTAAATACTAATAACACACATAATAATAAAATGATAAATCTCAAGACAAACAGAACAGACACAGAACATAAAAGAAGACAAAAGGTAAATTCTGGATGATGGTGATAGGAGAAGGTTATTGATCAATTATTAATCCCTTAATAACTGAACTAATGACTAACCTATCGTATGTGAGAATTGCAGATGATGAGCAGTGTGTGTGTGTCAGTCAGTTACTGGACTTTTGACATCAACTCTTCTGAGCAGCTCAGAGATGTAACAGCCTACTTGACTTCAGGAGCTGAGGCTGGGACCCAGTGATGCTGGATTCTGCATGCGACGTCTCCAAAGTGGGTTGTCCCTGAACGGCGTCATGGTCTCCAGAGGTTTGGTCCTGCCGATGGCGCTTCCTGATCAGCGACTTAGTGCAACTCGCCAGTGGTTCCTTAGCTGGTGATTGGTTGATGGCGCTGGAGGCTTCAGATGCAGTTTGGACTTCAGGTGGATCAGAGTTTGGGTCAAAAGTTCTGGTAACGACCTGACAAAAATGATTCTTGGTTTGTGGAGAGGATTGAAACGTTGGCTGGGCATTTGTGATCCTCTAAAACAAGAATCTAAAACTCAAAAATAAAAAAGAAAAATAGGGTTTGCAAGCCATTTTTAACGAAAATGGCTTGGTTATAGGCTTGAAAATAAATGTGAAAACTTGGTTTAACTCTAGGGACTAATACGTAAGCTTAAAAGGCACGACTTGATTACGAAGAAAGAAAACTAAGGCTAAACTGTATGAATGTACTGCACAAACTTTGAGAATTCTGTAGGAGCGAGGGTACAGAACTCCGGTAAAAGTAAAAGGAGTGCTCAGGGAAAAATGCTTGAAGGAAAGGATTAAATGCTCCGAGCTGGAAGAATTACTCTTAGAAGTGAATAAAATGACTGCCCGTAGGACAAAGGGTGTGTTTTATCATGGGAAGAGGTGGTTTCGTACAACTCACCACTATGCACACCTCAAGTAACAAGTTAGAGGAGGAGGTACTAGTGGTAATTTACGACTGGCAGGCTCTGTGCTGGTACCAGCCCCCAGGAGACACACATCTGTACTCTGGATTCAACGATTAATCTTTTGTGTTAACGTTCTCTTGTAATCTACTGACACAGAATGTATCATGAGGTTAATACTAGATATCCTAGTATAACTAACTAAACATCATTACTTAACGATAAAGAATCAGGATCCGTAAGAAGATTACATATGAAATGGTTCAAGCATACTAGAATGAACATTCTAGAGGAAAGAACATAGAGAAAAGACGTATTGGCATTACTTATTTCACGCTGGTGAAGTCTGTAGCAGGCATTAGAGTACGTCATCAGAAAAGGGGACATTGTTGAACAGTAAACATCAAAACGTCCATGATTCTAATATAAACCTCTGGTAAACTGGTAGTAAGGAAGTAATGTTCTTATATACGAGTATGTAACATTACCATGAGACAATGTTTAATACATTTGTTAGGTTACAAATGAAACAAAGGGATCTCAGAGTCTCAGTCCTGCTCAGGAATGCATGAAAAGGTCTGGAGTTCAATTTGGCCCCAAAAGGAGAGAGTGGGGGAGTTTGAGGATTGGGTCTTTGGAGTCATAAACTGTGGAAGGGAGGACGATTCTTCTCCCTGCAAGGTGTTTGTCTAATGTCAGCAGTGACATCTTTATGTTTGATGCCCAGAGAGTGAACTTGGAGGAAAGATGACCATTCAAGATGGCTGTTGGCACCATCTTGATAATTTCAATTCAATTTATTTGTATAGCCCAACATCACAATTTACAATTGTCTCGATGGACTTTACAGTCCGCACATGTCTACACCCTCTGTCCTAAACCCTCAGTCAGGGTGAGGAAAAACTGCCCAAAAAACCCTTATAACAGGGGAAAAAGAGGCAGAAACCTCAGGGAGGACCACAGAAAGAGGGACCCCCCTCCCTGGGACGGACAGACCTGCAATAGGTGTTGCATGCACAGACAATGAACATATAAACAAACAGTGAGTCAGCTTGTGAAGTCTAGAAGGTCCAAGAATGCATGTGAGGGAGTTCAGAGTCCAACAGTGTTTTTAATCCATGTCTGCCCGGGGGGTAGATGTCAGCTGGAGAAACTTTGGAGATGGGGAAGATGAGGAGGCAGTTCAGTAGATTATGGCACTGGGGGTGGGTGTGTCGTGTAGCATCAGCGGGTCAAGCAGTTCTCCAGGTTGGGTGGCACCAGAACTCAGACAGAGAGAAGGGGTTAGGTACATGCTGCAGATGTTTACAGAACAAATATTTGAGGGGTGGGGGTGATGGTGAAGGGGAAACGGGGGGAGAGAGAAAGAAAGGAGGTGGGAACCAGAAGAGGCTTAGTGCCAATGCTCAGTGCCACTGTTACGACTATGAGTTCCCCCGGCAGTCTTGACCTATGGCAGCATAACTAACTAAGGGCTGGTTCAAGGGCTGGTTTAAGTTGACCCTGAGCCCTGAGCCAGCCCTAACTATAAGCTTTGTCAAATAGGAATGTCTTAAGTCTATTCTTAAAGAAAGTGTGTCAGCCCCCCGCACCCAAAGTGGAAGGTGGTTCCAAAGGATGGGAGCCTGATAGCTGAATGCTCTGCCACCCACTGTGGTTTTGGATATTCTGGGTACAACAAGCAGTTGTAGATTTTGGGAGCGTAATGGTCTATTTGGATGATAAGGTGCCGGGTTCCTGTCAGGACACGAGCAGCGGCGTTTTTGTACCAGCTGCAGGGGCTTCAGGGAGTTGTTGGGGGAACCCGACAGTAAGGAATTGCAGTAGTCTAACCTAGAAGTTACAAAAGCATGGATCAGCTTTTCAGCATCGTTACGGGACAGGAAGTGTCCTGATTTTAGAGATATTCCGCAGATGGAAGAATGCTGTTTTTGTGGTATGTTTAATGTAAGAGTTAAAGGACAGGTCCTGATCGAATATAACACCTAGGTTTTTTACTGTGGTGGTGGAGGTCAAGGCAAAACCATCTAGGGAAATGTTTTAGTCTGAGTTCAACAGCAGGAAGTTAGTTGTCATCCAGGTGTTTATGTCTTTGAAACAGGCCTGGAGTTTAGCTAGTTGATTAGTTTCATTTGGTTTGATGGACAAGTATACTTGTGTGTCATCTGCATAAAAGTGGAAATCTATTGAGTGTTTCCTAATCACGTCGCCTAAGGGGAGTGTATACAGAGTGAATAATAATGGTCCTAGCACAGACCCCTGAGGTACTCCATGACAGACGTTGGTGTGCATGGAGCTTTCGTGATTAATTGTCACAAATTGAAACCGGTCTGATAAATATGACCTGAACCAGTCAAGTGCTGGTCCTCTAATTCCAATTAGGTGTTCCGATCTGTGTAGTAAAATGTAGTAAAGTGATAAGGAGGTTCTGTGTTGAGAAGTCAGCAGGGGTCATGCTGGTGTTGTGATGGTGGGCAAAAGCCAGAGGTTTGGAAGCAAACCCAGAGGGGCGGAAGTACTCCCAGAACAGTCAGCTGGATCAACAGGTGGTTTATTGAACAGGCAGAGGAACAATACAGAACAACGGTAGAAGACAGGCTGAACAAACAATCAGCCGGGAACAAAAAATCGCGCACTATGGCCAAAACACAAACTGAAAAACACGCGCTACGGCGGCGAATAAACCCTTGGCAAAAGAGCAAAACAGAAAATCACGCACAACGGTGGAGAAGAAACTAACTGAAAATAACGCACTACGGCGGAAAAATAAATCCTAGGAAGATTAGAAATCACGCAGAAACGTGGAACAAGCAGACTAGATCAGGATGAAAACGCGAGGGTACAGAATCGACGGCGAGAGAGTAAGGTGAAAGCACAAACAATCTGGCAGTGGAGTGCAGCCAAAGCACGGCTTAAGAGCAGGTGCAATCAGCACGCCAATGAGAATCAGGTGCGCTGATTGCTCCCAATCAGCCCGGCCGCACCTCCACTGCCAGCCAGAGGGAGGAGAAACACAGGGCATGAAAACAAAACAAAACCCCAACACAAAACAAAAACACACAACCATGGCAGGTGTGACCTCAGATGGGCTGATTCACGAGTGGTGAGAAAGGAATGTGGAGGAATGATACCAAGCAGGGTGTCTGATATGAACTATTGCCAAGAAAATAATCTTTAAAACCTGTAAATCTTTTCTTTTTTGTCTTACCACATTGTCCCTGTGGACAAACTTTATTAGAGTTCACACTTCAGCCTACAACAGAAATAGAAAATAAACATTTTAAGGAAAATGGAAATTGATTTTTACTTTTTTGAAATCTTTCATTGATATATCTGACATATAGTTTCTTATACAAAAAAAGATGGTATTTTATATAAAGGCAGCTGTCTCTAATATACTGGTCACCCCATTGGAGAGGCAGAGCGCTGGAAGCCACCACGACCTGGATGACTGCGAACCTTCAGTATTTTCAATGCATATGTAATTAAGTATGATTATTCCCTTTCAACATAGACAACAGAAACAAGCGAAGGGTACAGGGACAACTATATAACTGCCAGTGGGCACATATATACCATATGCTGTACGTAGTAGTTTGTGTTTTATTTTTAGGCTGTTAATGAATGGTCGTGACAGATTCAGTTCTGACAGACTGTTGGTAAGTAGAGAGGGATGTCGGTCAGCACCTGCTTAACATCCAAAGAACCACTATAGATTACATCACAGCAGAGCTGCAGTGTTCTACCTCTGGGATCAGGCCTTCCACAGTAATCATTGTGAACCAGATGGTGGAGGACCTGGGTTTTACTGTAGGATGTGAACAAATAAAGAATGATGCATTCAGCTATTGTTGTAAGTCTAAATGTTCCACAGCCAAAGGAGCTTACTGTCTGGTTCAAACGTGTAGAGTTATCAGTGTAAACCGTATGTTGTTAGTTGTATTGTGGAGTAACTAGTCACATGTTTACCACATTTAATAATAAAATACTCATATAATGCTGTTATCGTGACTGTAATCAGCTGCATTACTGTAGAATGTGTAATTAAATGAATTATGGAAATATTAAACATAAATAATAACATCTGAACCTGCATGAACCTTGTCTGTATACTTAATACAGTTATTCTGACTGAATAATAATGGAGTAAATGTGCTGAAGGATTTGAAAGCGTTCGAGGTTGGTGAGGCGCTGACTGAATACATTTCAAGACGACAGAAAAAACAAAACTAAACAGACTGTTTCAAATTTTTTCGTATGCTTTACCTGCAGTTTTAGTCAGATCAGCCCTAATTCCTGTATTAAAAAAAAAAAAAAAAAAACTTCAGAGATGACACTTCATGGACATTGTTTTACACAGCATCGTTGTTTTAATGTTGTTAATTCTGAGTTGCACACAAGTTTCAGCTGGAAATGACCCAAACTTGAGAATATTTCGGACCATCTGCTGTTCTTCTGTTTTTTGTTCCTCTCCATTTAATAATTTGCACCTCCACCGCTATGTGGCACAGCTCTTCTTCCACAGTGAACACCATGTTATAGTAAATTACACCTTCATTTACACTTCATGCCAATGAAAAGTCATCTGTGACACAACCGACTAACTCACAGGTACAGATACATCAAGCTTTGCCAGTCTGCAAGTCTTACACAGGCACTTTTTTTTGGTCTCAATCGCAGACAGCCACTCAACAAATACAAAACAAGAGAAAGACGCTTGTCTGCAAAGACCACGAGACATGAGAACCTTCATGAAAACTGATGACGCATTGAACACACTCACACTAGGTTCAGTGTCAGGGTTTATTTGCTGACATACTTAAAATAACAGACCATCATTTTACTTACTTGAGGTCATTATTTCATCACTTCATTGATAACCTTCTGTTCCAACACTCAGTTGTCCATTTTTACTGAAACTGTTCTCTCCATCTACAGTTTCATGATCTGGGTTTTCTCCAGCTCTGTAAGAAATGGCAGCTGATCAGGGGTGTGTGTGATGTCAGCTGCAGAGGATGGCGGTGCCAGGGCGCTACCTGCTGCGCTGTGGAGGCAACACATATGTCACAGAAAAGAGCTGCGGATAGAAGTCCCTCCAAAAAGAGCTAGGGTGAGGG
>NW_027614716.1:0-22848 GCF_965212315.1 Lampetra planeri | reverse complement strand
GCCAGGTTCAGTCTTGGGCGTCAGGTTCAGGGCTTTGGTTAGAGACCAGGTTCAGTCTTGGGCGTCAGGTTCAGGGCTTTGGTTAGAGGCAAGGTTCAGTCTTGGGCGTCAGGTTCAGGGCTTTGGTTAGAGACCAGGTTCAATCTTGGGCGTCAGGTTCAGGGCTTTGGTTAGAGACCAGGTTCAGGCTTGGGTGTCAGGTTCAGGGCTTTGGTTAGAGGCAAGGTTCAGTCTTGGGCGTCAGGTTCAGGGCTTTGGTTAGAGACCAGGTTCAGGCTTGGGTGTCAGGTTCAGGGCTTTGGTTAGAGACCAGGTTCAGGCTTTGGGTGTCAGGTTCAGGGCTTTGGTTAGAGGCCAGGTTCAGTCTTGGGCGTCAGGTTCAGGGCTTTGGTTAGAGACCAGGTCAGGCTTGGGTGTCAGGTTCAGGGCTTTGGTTAGAGGCAAGGTTCAGTCTTGGGCGTCAGGTTCAGGGCTTTGGTTAGAGGCCAGGTTCAGTCTTGGGCGTCATGTTCAGGGCTTTGGTTAGAGACCAGGTTCAGTCTTGGGCGTCAGGTTCAGGGCTTTGGTTAGAGGCAAGGTTCAGTCTTGGGCGTCAGGTTCAGGGCTTTGGTTAGAGACCAGGTTCAGTCTTGGGCGTCAGGTTCAGGGCTTTGGTTAGAGGCAAGGTTCAGTCTTGGGCGGTCAGGTTCAGGCTTTGGTTAGAGACCAGGTTCAGGCTTGGGCGTCAGGTTCAGGGCTTTGGTTAGAGACCAGGTTCAGTCTTGGGCGTCAGGGTGAGGGCTTTGGTTAGAGACCAGGTTCAGGCTTGGGTGTCAGGTTCAGGGCTTTGGTTAGAGGCAAGGTTCAGGCTTGGGTGTCAGGTTCAGGGCTTTGGTTAGAGGCCAGGTTCAGTCTTGGGCGTCAGGTTCAGGGCTTTGGTTAGAGACCAGGTTCAGTCTTGGGGTGTCAGGGTGAGGGCTTTGGTTAGAGACCAGGTTCAGTCTGGGCGTCAGGTTCAGGGCTTTGGTTAGAGGCCAGGTTCAGTCTTGGGCGTCAGGTTCAGGGCTTTGGTTAGAGACCAGGTTCAGTCTTGGCGTCAGGTTCAGGGCTTTGGTTAGAGACCAGGTTCAGTCTTGGGCGTCAGGTTCAGGGCTTTGGTTAGAGACCAGGTTCAGGCTTGGGTGTCAGGTTCAGGGCTTTGGTTAGAGGCCAGGTTCAGGCTTGGGGCGTCAGGTTCAGGGCTTTGGTTAGAGACCAGGTTCAGTCTTGGGCGTCAGGTTCAGGGCTTTGGTTAGAGACCAGGTTCAGGCTTGGGTGTCAGGTTCAGGGCTTTGGTTAGAGGCAAGGTTCAGTCTTGGGCGTCAGGTTCAGGGCTTTGGTTAGAGGCAAGGTTCAGGCTTGGGTGTCAGGGTGAGGGCTTTGGTTAGAGGCAAGGTTCAGTCTTGGGCGTCAGGTTCAGGGCTTTGGTTAGAGGCCAGGTTCAGGCTTGGGGTGTCAGGTTCAGGGCTTTGGTTAGAGACCAGGTTCAGTCTTGGGCGTCAGGTTCAGGGCTTTGGTTAGAGACCAGGTTCAGGCTTGGGTGTCAGGTTCAGGGCTTTGGTTAGAGGCAAGGTTCAGGCTTGAGCGTCAGGGTCAGGGCTTTGGTTAGAGACCAGGTTCAGTCTTGGGCGTCAGGTTCAGGGCTTTGGTTAGAGGCAAGGTTCAGGCTTGGGTGTCAGGGTGAGGGCTTTGGTTAGAGGCAAGGTTCAGTCTTGGGCGTCAGGTTCAGGGCTTTGGTTAGAGGCCAGGTTCAGGCTTGGGGTTGTCAGGTTCAGGGCTTTGGTTAGAGACCAGGTTCAGTCTTGGGCGTCAGGTTCAGGGCTTTGGTTAGAGACCAGGTTCAGGCTTGGGTGTCAGGTTCAGGGCTTTGGTTAGAGGCAAGGTTCAGGCTTGGGTGTCAGGTTCAGGGCTTTGGTTAGAGGCAAGGTCAGGCTTGAGCGTCAGGGTCAGGGCTTTGGTTAGAGACCAGGTTCAGTCTTGGCGTCAGGGTCAGAGTAAGGCTCAGGCGTTCGCGATGTCCGTGGGGTCAGTCACGTGGCCCGGGGGTAGCGCGTTTGCCGCAGGGGTTCGCGGTTAGAATCTGGCCGACCGCCCCTGGTTAATCCTGCGGTATCAACTTCAGTAATAATAATTGTAATAATGATACTATGCGTCCGTCTGCTTCACAGCGGACGTTAAATATCCCGTGGCATCGTGCGAAAAGGAGCAGGCCATCATGTGGCAGCATTAAAGGTCCAAAATTTGGCGAATTTAAAACAAATATTATAATAATTTAATTACTCGCAAACTACCTGATTGGAAAACACAGTGGCAATCCTCCATTTACCCTCGACTGCGAAAACTTGGCCTGACCCTCCTGAAAAAGAGACTTGAGACTCAGCGATGGGTTGCTGGGTAAACGGAGTGTCATAGAGATGAATAAATAATTGCACAGCTTAGGGGTCAAGGGTTATTGTGAGGGTCAGCTAGGTGTTTGGGTTAGCGTAAAAAGGTTAATGAGGTTAATGGATTAGTTTGAAGGTCAGGGTCACGTGGGCAGAGTAAAGGTCAAGGTTCACTGCGAAGGTCACCATCACAGGGTCAGTGACCTCACCGAGGCAGTAGAACTCGAAGCACAGAGGGAGAATCCGAGCGGCCGGGAGGAAATCATCGTGACGGTGACAACCTGGGGAGACGGGGGACACGGAGACACGGGGACACGGAGGACACGGGGACACGGAGACACAGAGACACGGAGACACGGGGACATCGAGACACGGAGACACGGGGACATGGAGACACGGAGACACGGAGACACAGAGACAGGGAGACACGGGGACATCGAGACACGGAGACACGGGGACATGGAGACACGGAGATACGGGGACACGGAGACATGGAGACACGGAGACACGGAGACACAGAGACATGGAGACACAGAGACACGGAGACACGGAGACACGGGGACATCGAGACACGGAGACACGGGACATGGAGACACGGAGATACGGGGACACGGAGACATGGAGACACGAAGACACGGAGACACAGAGACAGGGAGACACGGAGACACAGAGACACGGAGACACGGAGACACAGAGACACGGGGACATCGAGACACGGAGACACGGGGACATCGAGACACGGAGACACGGAGACATCGAGACACGGAGACACGGGGACACGGAGACACGGGGACACGGAGACACGGAGACACGGGGACACAGGGACACGGAGACACGGAGACACAGAGACACGGGGACATCGAGACACGGAGACACGGAGACACAGAGACACGGGGACATCGAGACACGGAGACACGGGGACACGGAGACACGGAGACACGGGGACACAGGGACACGAGACACATGAGATATTGGGACACGGAGACACAGGGACACGGGGACGTGGAGACAGGAATACAGCGACATGGAGACACGAAGACACGGAGACACAGAGACAGGGAGACACGGAGACACGGAGACACGGAGACACGGAGACACAGAGACACGGGGGACATCGAGACACGGAGACACGGGGACATCGAGACACGGAGACACGGAGACATCGAGACACGGAGACACGGGGACACGGGAGACACGGGGACACGGAGACACGGAGACACGGGGACACAGGGACACGGAGACACGGAGACACAGAGACACGGGGACATCGAGACACGGAGACACGGAGACACAGAGACACGGGGACATCGAGACACGGAGACACGGGGACACGGAGACACGGAGACACGGGGACACAGGGACACGGAGACACATGAGATATTGGGACACGGAGACACAGGGACACGGGGACGTGGAGACAGGAATACAGCGACACGGAGAGACGGAGACACGGAGACACGGTGACAAGGTAGAACACAGCATGAATTCGGTCCTGCTGTTAGAATCAGCGTGGTGGCTCTGTGAACATCAGCCCCGAGGGGGGAGTGGGGGGGGGTGCCGTGGAGAGGGGGGAGGGGCAGGGCAGGGTGAGTGTGATCACGTGACCACACAGCTCGGGTCATGGTCAGGGTGCAGGGTAGAAGGGAACCCTCCCTCCCTCCTCCCTCCCTCCCTCCTCCCTTGTCCCCCACCACCTCCCCCTCTCTCGCCCTCCCGCTTCTCCTCTCCCCCAACCACCTTCTCTAACCCCTCCCCTCTCCCCCCTCTCCCCCCTCTCTACTATCCCCCCACCAATTGTCCAACCTCCCACCTCCTCTCCCTCCTGATCTTCATTCAGTTTCTCACCCCCAGCTCAACCCCCCTTCACATCGCCATCTCTCCCATCACCTCTCTACTCTCCCACCCACCTCGTCTTCCTCGACCTCTTCTCCCCTCCCCCTCCTCCCTCCCCACGCCCATCCCCTCCGACCCTCCTTCCTCTGCGCCACCTCCTCATGCTTTGTCTTCATCCTCCCCCCCCCCCCCCCCTCATCTTCGTTCATTCTCTCACTCCCTCTCCCATCTCACGTCCCATCCCTCTCCCTCCCACTCCTCCTCCCTGCTGCCCCCCCCCCTCTCTCTCCCCCCCCTCTCTCTCCCCCCCCTCTCTCTCCCCCCCCCCCTCTCTCCCCCCCCTCTCTCCCCCCCTCTCTATCCCCCCCCTCTCCCCCTCTCCCCCCCCCCTCTCTCCCCCCCTCTCTATCCCCCCCCCTCTCTCCCCCCCTCTCTCTCTCTCCCCCCCCTCTCTCTCCCCCCCCCCCCTCTCTCTCCCCCCCCCCCCTCTCTCCCCCCCATCTCTCCCCCCCCCCTCTCTCCCCCCCATCTCTCCCCCCCTCTCTATCCCCCCCCTCTCTCCCCCCCCTCTCTACCCCCCCCCCCTCTCTCCCCCCCTCTCTACCCCCCCCCCCCCTCTCTCCCCCCCTCTCTCTCTCTCCCCCCTCTCTCTCCCCCCCCTCTCTCCCCCCCCTCTCTCCCCCCCCCTCTCTCTTCCCCCCCCCCTCTCTCCCCCCCCCTCTCTCCCCCCCTCTCTATCCCCCCCTCTCTCCCCCTCTCTCTCCCCCACTACCCCCCACTATCTCCCTCTATCCCCCACTCTCTCCCCCCCCCCCTCTCCCCCCCCCTCTCTCTCCCCCTCTACCCCCCACCCTCTCCCCACTCCTCCCACCACTGGCCGTCAGAGCCGAGCACTGCACCGTGACATCTGCCATTTTGTGAAGGTCACGGGACTAGGATTACCCTGGGTTCAACAGAGGTGGGAAGGAGGAGGGGTTCAACAGAGGGGGGGGAGGAGGAGGGTTCAACAGAGGGGGGGGGGGGGAGAAGGAGGGGAGGGGTTCAACAGAGGGGGGGGGAGAGGAGGAGGGGAGGGAGGGGGGAGACGGAATTTTCACCAAATCTGGATCTGCGAATCTACAGTGACTCTGAAGCATGTCATCGTCATCATCATTATCGTCACCACACGATCATCGTCATCACCATCACCATCTTCATCACCACGTCACCATCTTCATCAACACCGTCACCATCGACATCACAATCGTCATCATCGACACGACATTTTGTTCCGGGCGGCTGGACTCACTCGGTGAGAAGTGCAGAGAAGGCCTCTGTCAGCTTGGAGAAGACGAGCGCCGATACACAGCGGGGGCCTCCCTGTGGGGGGGGGAGGGGGGAGGGGGGGAGGGGGGAGGTGGAGGGGCGGGTACACGGGGGGATAGAGGGACAACAGAGAGATGTGGATAGGAAACGGGGAACACCGGGGGACATGGGGACAAACAGGGAGACACAGGGACACCGGGGGGTGCCAGGGAGACATGGGGGGGGGGGGGGACACGGTGGGGACAACGGGGGACACGGACAACAGGGAGACACGGAGACACCGGGGGATGCCGTGGAGACCAAAGGGGACATGAGGAGACGTGGGGAGACATGGGGAGACATGGGAGACACGGGGATACGTGGGGAGACGTGGGGAGACATGGGGATACATGGGGAGACACGGGGAGACATGGGAGACACGGGGATACGTGGGGAGACACGGGGAGACATGGGGAGACACGGGGAGACATGGGGAGACACGGGGAGACATGGGAGACACGGGGATACGTGGGGAGACACGGGGAGACATGGGGAGACACGGGGAGACATGGGGAGACACGGGGAGACATGGGGAGACACGGGGAGACGTGGGGGAGACGTGGGGAGACATGGGGAGACACGGGGAGACATGGGGAGACATGGGGAGACACGGGGAGACGTGGGGGAGACGTGGGGAGACATGGGGAGACACGGGGAGACGTGGGGAGACACGGGAGACACGGGGAGACAACCGGCGACGACGTGGAGGGGACACCAGGGGACATGTGGAGAGACCAGGGGGACATGTGGAGACACGGGGACATGGACACACACACACACACGCAGTTAGAACACACAGGGAAACCCAAGCTCTGGCTAACAGTGGGGGGCTACGTAAGAAACCTGCCCCCGTCGTTTGAACTGCGGCGCCGGCAGATGGAATGGAACCCTCGGTGGCCGCTGTGGACTGCGAGTCCAGTCACGCGCCGATGGCCACCGTGGCGGCTGCCTTCGTGTTGAACCGGTTGTACTCGCTTATTTTCATTCGGTTACCGGTTATGCAATAAAAAACGACGTTAACAATGGAAATGCGCCCCGCGGATCCGACTGCCAAGAGGTGTTTTGCTGCTGCTGCTGCTGCTGTTGGGTATCTAAACATATAAACAAATGGACGTCTGCGAACATCTGTGAAAAAAAAAACCGAGCTTCATAGCCCACCGGATTCCTCCAGTGTAAATAAAGAATCTGAATCTGAAATGAAACACATTGTCCTGCGGAGGGAGCTGGTAGGAACGTTGGGTTGCTCGGTCAATGGCCAAGGTCAACGGCGGCGTGGTGTATTCCGCAAATATGCCCGACTGTGAGGGCGGGCACAAGCCGGCGTCAGTAGGTGAAACGTTGAGTTTTATAAGGGCACCACGGGGTGACCAGCCCCTCCCCCACCCAGCCCCACCCTCCCCACCCAGCGCCTCCCCACCCTTCCTACCCAGCCCCTCCCCACCCAGCCCCTCCCCACCCTCCCCACCCAGCCCCTTCCCACCCTCCCCACCCAGCCCCTCCCCACCCTCCCCACCCAGCCCCTCCCCTCCCCACCCAGCCCCTCCCTGCACGACGGACGGACACAATAATCCCCTGTGGGCTGGTGTAACCAGTGGGTTCCTACCAGCATAACATTTTACATACCGCATTGTAAATAGTAAGTATCCCCTTTCCGCTTGAAAGGAACTAACAGAAAAAATCGACTTTAATCGCCCCCAGATGCTCTGTTCTGGGTGCGCTCCTACTGCGTCTGTCGTCCACTCCGCAGAGCAGCAGAATTCGTCGCACAGCTCCTCGGTGGTGGGAGCTGCCGACGGCGCGTGCAGTGGTTAGCGGTGCACTCACCGTTCTTTCTATTTATGAATTCTACCAGGTACGGCCCCTCCGAGCTACGTAGCTATTTTTGTTTGTTTGTCAGAGTGACAGCCCGACGAAGCGGCTCATCAGCGCCTTCAGCATCGTCGAGTGGAAATGTACGGCGGGTAAAAGTCAACTCCCAACGCGTGGCGACGATTCTAAATGCGACGGGGGGGGGGGCGGGTGGAGGGGGGTGGGGACCGGAGGGTCCGGAGATAAAACGCACGCGACCACTGCGGAGGGAACACGCAAACTCGAGCACACACACACACACACGGGCATCGTCAGGGTCGGGGTCGAAGCCACGACCTCCATACCAGGGCCAAGAACATCTCGCCACCACGATAGGGACGGTGCTGATTCGACGCCGATCTCCGGGTGCGGCGGTTAAAATTATGGGGGGCGGGGGGGGGGGGTCAAGTTTAACGATGAATTATGATCTCGTGAAGGCCTTGAATGATCGTGACACACACGCTCTTATGCACGCACGCACGCTCACACACGCACGCTCACACACACAGAAATGCACGCTCACACACGTGCTCTCACATACACACACAAAGACAGGGGGATCTCACCGCGACACACACAAAAATACAAAACTCCCCCCCCCCGTATAGCCTTAACAGAATGTAGGGGCAAGTGCTGTTAGCGAGCACCTATGAAGGCTGGAACAGTACACGAGGGGGTGGGTGACCAGCACTACGCCCGACCGCCTTTGTCTCCCCAGTGACGATGTTTTTACACACCGCACCTGGTACTCATTTGAGGCTGAGTCGACCTCGGAGAGGCCCAGTACCGGTTCATGTAATCGCCACTGGGTGTCGGCTGTGAGCGGGAATCGAACCCGGGTGGCCGGGTTCGTAGCGCAGCGTTGCGCTAACCGCTACACCACCGCTCCCCACACACGTAGACTCACATGCACGTGGACTCACACTCACTCACATTGACTCACACTCACACACACACACGCACTCACTCACACCGACTCACACTCACTCACACACACGCAAGCACGCACTGACTGACACTCGCTCACACTCACTCACACGCAAGCACGCACTCACTCACACTGACTCACACTCACTCACACTCACTCACACTCACTGACAAAGATAAAGATCCCCCGTATAGCCTTAACAGACTGTAGGGGCAAGTGCTGTTAGCGAGCACCTATGAAGGCCGCAACGGTACACGAGGGGGTGGGTGGCCAGCACCACGCCCGACCGCCTTTGTCTCCCTAGTGGTGATGTTTACACACCGCACCAGGTACTCATTTGAGGCTGAGTCGACCTAGGGGAGGCCCAGGACCGGTTCAGATAATCGTCA
Organism: Lampetra planeri; assembly: GCF_965212315.1. Lineage (NCBI taxonomy): Eukaryota > Metazoa > Chordata > Hyperoartia > Petromyzontiformes > Petromyzontidae > Lampetra > Lampetra planeri. The sequence goes on along the minus strand of NW_027614716.1, from coordinate 14,104 downwards.
CTGGTGTTGGCCGTGAGCGGGAATCGAACTCGGGTCGCTGGATTAATAGCGCAGCGTAGCGCTAACCACTACACCACCACTCCCCTAGGTCGACTCACACTGACTCACACACACGCACTGACTCACACTGACTCACACACTCACACTGACTCACACTGACTCACACACTCACACTGACTCACACCGACTCACACACACGCAAGCACGCACTCACTCACACACACGCACTGACTCACACTGCCTCACACACACGCACTCACTCACACTGACTCACACCGACTCGCACACACGCAAGCACGCACTCACTCACACTCACTCGCACTGACTCACACCGACTCGCACGCGAGTTGACACTGATCCGGGATGACGCTTCGCCGTGGGCAATAGACGTGAGCAGAGCAACAACGACCTCCCTCTCCCTCCCTCCTGGTCCCCCCCTCTCCCTTCTCATCCCCCTCCCCTGTCTATCCCCCTCTCCACGTTCTCATCTCTCCTCCACCGCTCTCCCACCATTGCTCCCTCTGTCTCTCTGTGATTGTAATGAATGGAGCTGTGATCACGATGACGGTGGTGGTGTTTGCGAGCGTCCTGTGTGGATGCCGCCGTGATGGTGTTGATGTCCCTGTGATGGCGTCGATGGTGCTGTGATGGTCTTGATGTTTGCGCGATGGCGGCGTGTGATGGCGCTGTGATGGGAGGATGTCTCACCTGCGCCACGATGTAGCGGGCGAACCAATCGCGCCCCTTGCCTCCCTCCCCCGACACAGCCTCGGCAAATGTGGCTCGCTCCTCCTCGCTCACCTCCTCTCTGCGACACACACATCATCATCATCATCACCAACATCATCATCACCATCACCAACATCATCATCATCACCATCACCAACATCATCATTGTCACCATCACCAACATCATCATCACCATCATCACCAACATCATCATCACCATCATCACCATCATCACCATCACCAACATCATCATCACCAACATCATCATCACCATCACCAACATCATCATCACCATCACCAACATCATCATCACCATTACCAACATCATCGTCGTCACTATGACTACCGTCAACATTCTCATAGCTATCACGACCATCACCACCACCATCATCGTCGTCAGCAATATCATTATTATCATCAACACCACAAAGACAAAGATCCACTGGATAGCCTTGACAGACTGTTGGGGCAAGTGCTGTTAGCGAGCAGCACCTATGAAGGCCGGCACAGCACACGAAGGGGTGGGTGGCCAGCTACACGCCCGACCGCCTTTGTCTCCCTGGCGGTGACATTTACATCACCACCACCTCCATCATCACCATCACATCATCATCATAATTACCACCGCTACCATCACCATTCAACATCGGATCACAGGGTCATTATATCACGAGGACAGAGGTTGATGCGCCCCTCCCCCCGTCCCCCCAATCTCATCCCCTGAACCCCGCCCCCCTCCCCTTCCCCCCCCACCACCCCCCACCCCTCCCCCCCCACCACCCCTCCCCCAATCTCCCTCTCCTCCCGCGAGCGCTCCTTTTACGCCACTCAATAAATCCTTCTCTGCTCCAGTGGGCAAAGAGAAATCTGCGGAAGCAGAGGAGGAGGAGGAGGTCGAGTGGCTGAGCCGGCACCGCTGACACCTCGAGTTCCATTCCGGGTGTTGGCCGCATGGATGTCACTAAACTTGGAGTTCTCTAAGTGTGGCGAGTTGATGGACTGCCATCGAGACAGACACCCGATTGATAGGCATAGAGACCCACACACTCACACAGATGCAATCGTGATTAAACCCGGTTCTCCGGTGTAGCGAGTTGGAGGATTTAACGAGGCATTCATATTTAGGTGATCTAACCCAAAAGAAACCTATATTATGGTCGCGAAAGCCTACGTGTTTAAATAATGAATTTTGCCGTTCATAAATTTTGCCGTTCATTAATTTGGCTAAATTGCCCCAACAGTCTGTCAAGGCTATACAGTGTGTGGATAAGAGGCAGTGTTTCTGATGGCCCTCTTTCTTATTAATTACCAGGTAAAGCCCACTATGCTATAGACACTATTTGAGAGGCGACCTTGCCACACGCGTTGATATCTCATCATGGATGTAGTTTAAGTCATCATCATCATCATCACACGTGTGTCGCAGAGAGGAGGTGAGCGATTGGTTCGCTCGCGACATCGTGGCACAGGTGAGACATCCTCCCATCACAGCGCCATCACACGCCACCATCAAGGGTCCATCGACACAAGACCACCATCACAGCGCCATCACACACCATCACGCAAGCATCAAGACCATCACACATTCATCTAAACCAGCGTTGTTTTCTCAACGTGGATGGAGTCGGGCAAAAATCGGAGGAACGCGGAGAAAAATCAACGAGACCACCACTCGTCCGCAGGGAGAACATGGAAACTCCAAATATACAAGAGGCATTGCCAGTGTCCGGCATCGAACACACGGTCATCTTGCGTGCCACCAAGACGCGGCAATAATGATTGGGGGATGCAAATTGTCTCCAACCCGTGCCATCAAGACGCGAAAATAATGATTGGGGGGTGCAAATCGTCTCCAACCCGTGCCATCAAGACGCGAAAATAATGATTGGGGGGTGCAAATCGTCTCCAACTCGTGCCACCAAGACGCGAAAATAATGATTGGGGGGTGCAAATCGTCTCCAACCCGTGCCATCAAGACGCGAAAATAATCATTGGGGGGTGCAAATCGTCTCCAACTCGTGCCATCAAGACGCGAAAATAATGATTGGGGGGTGCAAATCGTCTCCAACCCGTGCCATCAAGACGCGAAAATAATAATTGGGGGGTGCAAATCGTCTCCAACTCGTGCCACCAAGACGCGAAAATAATAATTGGGGGGTGCAAATCGTCTCCAACTCGTGCCATCAAGACGCGAAAATAATAATTGTAGGATGCAAATTGTCTCCAACTCGTGCCACCAAGACGCGAAAATAATCATTGGGGGATGCAAATTACATGAAACCCGTGCCACCAAGACGCGGGCGACAGACAGCTGCCCAGCTGGAATCAAATTTGTCGCTTTATGTTCTAAGGCTTCTAAGCAAATAAATCCGCGGAAGTGGCCCTCCTCCCCCCCTCCCTCTCATCCGCTACCACCGGGAAGAGCTGCCGCGCTTTCAGTCCCAACGGAGATCGGTGAAAACAACAACAACAAATGTCACGTGTGCAAGCTGCAGTGCGGGGGGGTGGGGCTGCCGCGGATTTCTAATTCCCCTCCTCCACCTACCGAGAATAATCTCTTCCCCACCACCACCACCTCCACCACCACCCCCCTCCATCCAACCACGGCACTGACTCAGCGGGATTTAGAGGGCAAGGGGATACACGTCCTCTCCCCACAAGCCTGTCCCCCATCCCATCGGCACCGCGTATCCCCCTCTCCCCGGGGGGGGGGCTCTCTCCCGATCTGTTTACCAGCCTAATAGGATCCCCCTCGCCGCAGCTCTATAACGGAGCGGGGAGTTTCTCCCCCCCCACCTCCCCCCCGACTCCTTTACCCTAACCGTGGTTTATGGCGGAGCCGCGCTCCTTAAAGTTAACCCTAAACCTCGACCCGCATTAACCTTAGCCGCTCGCCCCGAACATAAATCATCATCGTCGAGCTCGATCCGCTGCTAGACGGATGAAGGCATCCTACAAGCAGCTCCCGCTCTCCGTGGGGTACATCGACCCGAGGTTGAGCGATGTGACAAAGCGTTGCACTCGGCACCTACAGCCCCAGCGAAGGCAAACTATTTTAAACTAAACAACCAAAATTTGGTTTCTTTATTATTTTTCAGAAGCGACCTGGCCATCAGGAATGATGGTGCAACGAAGTCGCTTAACCCATCGCGTGGACATGTATAGGCAGCCGAATGCTCCTCTCCTCTCTCTCTCTCCTCTCTCTCTCTCTGCACGAAGGCGCGTTCGGTTATTCATCATAGCTCCATCTCCACGCGTTTCGGCGTCACCCTTTCATTGCACTCCGTCACTACTCGCTTGACCCTCAGCTCCCCACTAAGCCGCGTGTCCTGTCCCCAAGACCCCCACCACCCCCCCCCCCACGTTGCTTCCTCGAGGGTTTGAACTGCGTCTTCACGAGACCCCCCCCCCCCACCCCCGTGTGTGTCCTCTAATCCGCGTTCCTTCTCGGTCAATCGCTAACACCGGCCCCCTTAATCTTAGCCCAGACCGAATTACTACCCCATTGGAACCTCATTTGCCAGTAAAAAATATGATCATTGGTTTTTTACCCTTTTATCTGGCAACAAAACTGGCACCTTTTTTTACGAGGAGTCATGTTTGCTTAGACCACAATACCTGCAGTCATAGTGCGCCTTTTGGCGTCATCTGGTCCAACACCATGTGAGACTAGGCTCTAAGGAAAGCTGTCTCGGGTGTGGACCAATCAACTTCAAGGACAGTGCATACATTATCAGAGTTGTGTTTTTTGTTTGCATTATGACTGCAGGTATTGTGGTCTATGCAAACATGACTCCTTGTAAAAAAAAAGGTGTCAGTTTTGTTGCCAGATAAAAGGGTAAAAAAAACAATTATCGAATTACTCCCCCCAACTGAGCCCAACATCGACATGACGATACCTATGACGCAGCAGTTCACACACAGACGCGCGTGTGTGTGTGTGTGTATCTATAGACGAAGACAGCCCCGTGTCTCGCCTTTCACGGGCTCCAAAGGCCAGAGGCGTCCCGAGGGTACAGCGATTCGGGGCGACCGCTCTGGACCCCGCGCTTTGGGGGGTGGGGGGGGGGTACCCGCGCTTTGACGTCACGGTGTCAGATCCAATACTTGATACAGCAATCGTGCTGTGACGGTTCCACCTGAAGACGGAAGCTTGTGTTGCCTCCGAAACGTCGTGATTTTTATTTTATTTTTATTTTACTTTAATTAATTAATTTTTTTTACCTACGTGACTTTACCGAAAAAACCTAAGAATATGAATCCTTGCAGTCACGAAAACTTCAAATCTAGAATGAATGCACCTCTACGGGGAGGAATTCCACCTATCTGTTAGAGTTTTTAACAGACAACGAGACAAGAAGTCACTGCTTCTCGAGACGCTGGCCTTCCTACTTGATACAGCTATCGTGCTGTGACGGTTCCACCTGAAGACGGAAGCTTGTGTTGCCTCCGAAACGTCGTGATTTTTATTTTATTTTAATTTTACTTTTATTAATTTACATTTTTTTACCTACGTGACTTTACCGAAAAAACCTAAGAATATAATTTTATTTTAATTTTACTTTTATTAATTTAAATTTTTTTACCTACGTGACTTTACCGAAAAAAACCTAAGAATATGAATACCAATACTTCTCGTGTAGTTTGAATGCGTCGGGGCGATGGGGGGCACTCAATGGGAGGTTGCCCCGGGCCCCGCAGCCCCCCCCTCCCCCCAGGGACGGCGCTGCTTAGGGCAAATGAACCTCGTGGTGGAACCCCGGGGTAGCCAGAGTACACTGGCTCTCGCATCATGTCCGTGATGCAGTCATCTTTAGTCTGTCGATGGTCGGCGATTCAGCAATCGATTCATCTCGACGAGTTGTACACGATGCACTCTTCAAAGTAGAATTTTCCGACAACGGATTTTGTTATGCTGATGTTCGGCGTTTCGACATCGCAGAGTGTGGCACTGATTTCGGATTCATTGGTACCCCAGTCGCGGAGTGAAGTAAAACCCCTGGAAAAAAAAGTGTCCCAGAAATCAAATATTTAATTGCCTCGGACATTTAGTATTCATAATCAACGTTTTTGGGTTTAGATCGCGTTATTTATAAATGTGTCGTAACCCTCCACCACCCGACACGGCCAATCGGTAAAAAAGTGTCACGTTGACAAAAGACAAATAGTTCACTGCTTTAGCCCACCGGTGTGTTGAAGCGTGAAACCACAACATTTATAATTTTTGAGTAGTACGACGTTTCGCTGGTAATTGCATCCAGCATCATCGGGCAATTCGCCAAACGTCGTACTCAAAAATTTTTTGTAAATGTTGTGGTTTCACGCTTCAACACACCGGTGGGCTAAAGCAGTGAACTATTTTGTCTTTTGTCAACGTGACACTTTTTTACTGATTGGCCGTGTCGGGTGGTGGAGGGTTACGACACATTTATAAATAACGCGATCCAAACCCAAAAACGTTGATTATGAATAATATTGGTCGCGAAAGCCTCCCACGTGTTAAACTGACATTTAGTATTATGTGGTAACCCCCCCGGGATACCGCCATGAGGATCATATGATGTTAGCGAACACGGCACACGGAAACTGTGGAGTGGTCAACGCTACGTCAAGGCCGCCTTTGTCTCCCCAGCGCTAGTGTTGTTTACACACCGCACCAGGTACTCATTTGAGGCTGAGTCGACCTAGGGGAGGGGAGGCCCAGGACCGGTTGAAATATCTGCCACTGTTATTGGTCGTGAGCGGGATTCGAACTCAGGTCTCCGGAGTTTGTGGCTAAGCATTGCACCACCACCTCCGATGAGCTCGGTTGACTACGTACGGTGCGAAAGAAGTTCAACATATAGCAACATACACAGATACGTACACACGAACACAGATACTGCACACACGCGCACACACAGTGGAGGTCACTGAAGGTCATCTGGCATCACGGGGGTAATGAATCAAGTCGCCTCTTGCGACCACCTCGTGGACACATCATCAGCCCCAACACAATCACAATAATCAACAATAATTAACGTGATCACCACCATAATTGCCATCACCACCAACACCATAATTGCCATCACCAAAACCATCAAATTACTTTCGTGACAATAATTAACATCAGAACCGCAATCATCAACAGCACCACCACCACCATCATCATCAGCACCATCATCATCAGCACCGACACATCACAAAAATCACAAATAACAATCACCACCATAATAACCATCACCAAAACCGTCACAATTATTGACACATATTAAAACCACAACACAACCACCAACATCATAATCGCTTCCCGTATCAATCATCACAATCGTCACCACCACCATCTCCACCATCGTCACCACCACCATCTCCACCATCGTCACCACCACCATCTCCACCATCGTCACCACCACCATCTCCACCATCGTCACCACCACCATCTCCACCATCGTCACCACCACCATCTCCACCATCGTCAACACCACCATCTCCACCATCGCGGAGTTCACCGCTCGTTGCAGAGGTTTGCAGTTCGCATCCAGTGGCCGCCCTGGTTAATACTGCGAATGAATTAACCACGACAAATACTACTACTACTACTAATCATTTACATTTATAAAACGCCCTTAAACAATCGTTCTCAGGGCGCTATGGAAATGCGGGAAATAGTTTAAACATCAACCAAGGAAAGAAGACGTTTGCAAAAGTTACCAAAGAGAAAAAAATACATTTTAAACAGGTAACATTTTTAGTCGAGAGTGGAAGATTTGTAAGTGTCTAGGTAGTCCCCTGACCTCGAATGGGCAAGGAATTCCAGAGTTTAGGTGGCATGCAATGTGACGCCTCGAGACCACGGCAGCAGTGAGCAATGCCCCATCTGAGGATCTTCATGATCTTGGTGGATAAACGTGGCTGTAGGAGGTCGTGAATGCAGGGAGGAGCGATTCCATTTGCAGCTTGATAGGCGACGTTACGGATGCCGTGGCATCATTTGCAAGAGTTAGGTACACATTTGCCAATTAATATTTGTTTTTAAATACACCGCAAATTCAATCAATTGTGATCACACACACACACACCACACACACACATTGCAAACAGAACCTTCTACGCCACCACCATCATGACACCTCCTGAAAAAAAAGAGTTATATGAGACTCAGTTGAGGCTTTCCTGGTTATACAAGCGTGGTGGTGGTGGTGGTGATAATGATGGTAATGACGATGGTTGTGTTCATAGTGATGATGGTTGTGTTTGATGATTGTACAGTACGGTATAAAATCTGCAGATGATGATGGAGGTGGTGGTGATCATGATAACGACTGTTGATAATGATTGTACTGATGATGCTCGTGTAGATGGTGATTAAAGATGATCGTGAATGAAAGTTACGATTGTTGACGATGATGGATTGATCTTCTTGGTTCTTTCGGTAAAGTCACGTAGAATGACAGAGTCTGAATGACTCTGTCTTCTCGACAGACCTGTTCTCCACCTGAGGACGGCTGCTTGCGTTGTGACCGAAACGTCGTGAGAATTATTTAATTATGTTTTATTTTTATTATTTTATTATTTCCATTCTACGTGACTTTACCGAAAGAACCAAGAAGATGAATCTCTGCAGCCACGAAAGATTTAAATCGAGATGATGATGTTGTTGTTGTTGACTGTGATGATAGTAACGGTGATGATGATGATGTTGTTGTTGACTGTGATGATGGTAACGGTGATGATGATGTTGTTGTTGACTGTGGCGATGATGATAACGGTGATGATGACGATGATGACGATCAAGGCTCCTCACGTTTCGTCGACAATCTTCGCTGCCAAGTTCCTCACGAACGTCCTCCCCCCGGCTGGGCTCTCCTCATCCCCTCCCTCGGGGGCTCCCAGGGACCCCGCGGACCCCGACCCGACCAGGGGTCTCTCCTCCTCGGGGCCATCCCCGGCCTCCTCCCCGTCCCCTCGTTGCTGCTGCTGCTCGTCTCTGGGGCCCGGACCATCATCCCCCTCCACCTCCGACGAATCCGCCGACTCCGTCGCCTCGCTCGCCGTCGGGGACTCCTCGCCGCGCTTCTGGTGGCCTCCGACCCCCTCGGAGACCCCCTCTGGGGGGACCCCCTCGGAGGGGACCGCCTCCGACAGGACCCACGCGTCCCCTCCCTCCTGAGGCCCGAACCCTTCGACGGCGGAGGAGACCTCGGCCTGGTCGCCCCAGGGGCCTGTCGCGGGCCCCCAGGGGTCAGCGGCGGCGGTCCCCTCGGCGCTGGAACCCCACGCGTCCCCCGCGGGCCCCCACGGGTCGCCGCCCGAGGGGACGGGTCCCTCTGGGTCACGGGGGCTGCCCGACAGGAGGTCGAGGCTCGGGGGGAGAGGCTCGCCGCCCCCCGGCAGGGCGAGGCTCTCGACGCGGGGGCTGCCGCACAGGAGGTCGAGCGCGGGGCCCCCCGCGGAGGGGAGCGACAGGAGGTCCCCCGAGGAGACCCCCGTGACCTCGGAGACCCCGGGGACCCCCGAGTCGACGGGGTCAAGGTCGATGAGGGTCCCGACTAGGAGTGACCCGGGCTCCGTTTCCATGGTGACCGATGGAGGCTCCTCTCGTGGTCCTCACCCTTTGCTTTGTCCCCCTTTCACCCCCCCCCTCTCTCTCCTCTCACTCTCCCCCACAATTAATGTATCCAGTTGCGTCTGCCTGTCTGTGTGTGTGTCTGCCTGTGTGTCTGTGTGTGTCTGTGTGTCTGTGTCTCTGTCTGTGTGTCTATGTGTCTGTCTGTGTGTGTCTGCCTGTGTGTCTGTCTGTGTCTGTCTGCGTGGCTGTGTGTGTCTGCCTGTATGTGTGTGTGTGTCTGTCTATGTGTGTCTGTCTGTGTGTGTCTGTGTGTGTCTGTTTGTGTGTCTTAACAGACGCTACTCGCCAATAGCACTTGCCCCAAAAGTATGTTCAGGCTTTCCGGGGGATCTTTGGCTTTGTATCTGTGTCTGTGGGTATCTGTGTCTGTCTGTCTGTCTGTACCTCTGTATATCTGTGTGTATCTTTGTGTGTGTCCGAGTGTATGTGTCTGTGTGTGTCCTTGTGTATGTCTGTGTGAATGTGTGTCTGTGTGTATGTCTGTGTGTGTGTCTGTGTGTGTCCGAGTGTGTGTGTCTGTGTGTGTTTGGGTAGCAGTGCAGGGTCCCGGAGTCCACGTGCACCTGCCAGGGTGACACCACACACACTACGGTCACACACACCACACACTCACCACACCACACACTCACCACACCACACACTCACCACACCACACACTCACCACACCACACACTCATCACACCACACACTCACCACACCACACACTCATCACACCACACACTCACCACACCACACACACTCACCACACCACACACTCACCACACACACACACTCACCACACCACACACTCACCACACACACACCACACCACACACTCACCACACCACACACTCACCACACCACACACTCACCACACCACACACTCACCACCCCACACACTCACCACACACTCACCACACACACACACTCACCACACCACACACTCACCACACCACACACTCACACCACGGTTACCGCACCATACACTCACCACACCACACACTCACCACACCACACACTCACCACACCACACACTCACCACACACACACACTCACCACACCACACACTCACCACACCACACACTCACCACACACACACACTCACCACACCACACACTCACCACACCACACACTCACCACACACTCATCACACCACACACTCACCACACCACACACTCACCACACCACACACTCACCACACCACACACTCACCACACCACACACTCACCACACCACACACTCACCACACCACACACTCACCACACACACACACTCACCACACCATACACTCACCACACCACACACTCACCACACACACACACTCACCACACCACACACTCACCACACCACACACTCACCACACACACACACTCACCACACCACACACTCACCACACCACACACTCACCACACACTCACCACACCACACACTCACCACACCACACATATACACTGACCACACCACACACTCACCAAACCACACACTCACCACACCATACACTCACCACACCATACACTCACCACACACATACACTCACCACACACCACACACACACACCACACACCCCCCCCCCACACACACACCCTACAGACACACCCCCCCCCCACACACACACACACCCCACACACACCCCACACACACACCCCACACACACACACCCCACACACACACTCCACGCACACACACACACTCCACGCACACACACACACCCCACACACACACATACACCCCCACACACACCCCACACACACACCCCACACACACCCCCCCCACACACACACACTCCACGCACACACACACACCCCACACACACACATACACCCCACACACACCCCCACACACACACCCCACACACACCCCCCCACACACACACTCCACGCACACACACACACCCCACACACACCCCACACACACCCCCCCCACACACCCCCCCCACACACACCCCACACCCCCCCCCCCACACACCCCACCCCCCTGACCCCCCTTGTTCGCGTCACGTGCCCCAGGGGTTTTGCCGCCAATTTCTTCCCGCGCCAACCCATCACGGGGAGTGACTCCATCTGCAGATTACTGCGCAAAACGCATCGCGACCTCCCCCCCCCCCGCACAAACCCCCACCCCCACATACCCCCAATATACCTACCCGCCACGTACACCCCTAAAGGGCCGTCCATAAATGACGTCACGCGATTTTGGACGATTTTTGACCCCCCCCCCCCATTCGTCACACGGCGTCACAAAAAGTCAGACCCCCCCCTCTCAAATATGACGTCACAGAGCTCTGCCCCCCCCCCCCCCAAAAATAAAACATGCTTCAAATCGCTTTAAACTATTGTCATTGTAGTGCGTATTTAATGTGGCGCTGCACTCTGATGTTGTAGGAGAAAACATTTATTAAAAAGTCAATTTAATTAAGTAGAACGTGTTGTCTATATTTATTTAAAGTTGCGCATTTTGATGTGACGTCACATTTCTCAACCCCCCCCCCTAGATGCGTGACGTCATTTATGGACGGCCCCATACCCCCACACATTAAAGTACTCCCACAATGACAAAGATCCCCCGTATAGCCTTAACAGACTGTTGGGGCAAGTGCTGTTGCGGGCACCTACACACGAGGGGGGGTGGTTGACCAGAACCACGGCCGGCCGCCTTTGTCTCCCCAGTGCTGATGTTTACAAATCGCACCAGGTACCCATTGGAGTCTGAGTCGACCTAGGGGAGGCCCAGGACCGGTTCAGGTAACAGTCAACCGAGGGTTGGTGGCTGTGAGCGAGAATCCAACTCGGGTGGCCGGGGTTCGTTGCGCAGCGTAGCGCTAACTGCTGCGCCACCGCTCCCCACGTGACACGCAAACAACATGCACCATGCACACGCAGGTCGGCGGGGGGGGGGGGGGTAGAGGGGGCATTTAATAGGGGAGGGGGATAGGGGTGGGGGGCCGGGTGGAGGGAGTAAGAGGGTGGGGGGGTAAGGGTGGGGGGGGGGGGGGGGTAAGATGGTGGGGGGGGGGGGTAAAGGTGGGGAGGGAGGTTGGGGTCGGGGTGTCAGTGGGTGGGGGTGGGGGGCAAGTGGGAGGAGGTCAGAGGTCAGGGTGGAGGAGTAAGGGTGTGGGGGTAAAGATTGGGGGGGGGGTAAAGGTGGGGGGGGGGTAAAGGTGGGTAAAGGTGGGGGGGGAGGGATAAAGGTGGGGGGGGGGGTAAAGGTGGGGGGAGAAACGCAGATTCCAAATATACAGCAGGCGTCAAGGGCCAGAATCGGACCCACGACCTCCCGTATACCAGGCGAGGAAGTTAACATCTCACACTTATTCACACGCACTCATCCACTCACCCACCCAATCATTCACCCCGCACCTCCGATTAGCACGGTGCGACAGAAGCTCTACATACACACACCCAATCACTCACTCTTGCTACTCACCCACTCATTCACCCACTCATTCACCCACTCATTCACCCACTCATTCACCCACTCATTCACCCACTCATTCACCCACTCATTCACCCACTCATTCACCCACTCATTCACCCACTCATTCACCCACTCATTCACCCACTCATTCACCCACTCATTCACCCACTCATTCACCCACTCATTCACCACTCATTCACCCACTCATTCACCCACTCATTCACCCACTCATTCACCCACTCATTCACCCACTCATTCACCCACTCATTCACCCACTCATTCACCCACTCATTCACTCATTCACCCACTCATTCACCCACTCATTCACCCACTCATTCACCCACTCATTCACCCACTCATTCACCCACTCATTCACCCACTCATTCACCCACTCATTCACCCACTCATTCACCCACTCATTCACCCACTCATTCACCCACTCATTCACCCACTCATTCACCCACTCATTCACCCACTCATTCACCCACTCATTCACCCACTCATTCACCCACTCATTCACCCACTCATTCACCCACTCATTCACCCACTCATTCACCCACCCACCCAACGATTCGCCCACTCGCTCATTCACTCACAAAACCAACTTGAAAACATCCCTAACAAGTAAACCCGTAAAAACAAAGTTTTTCACTATAAATCCTTTATATGCGTGGCGGCTAGAGTCCTCTCGTCCTCTGGCTTGAGATGGCTGCCACCTATGGGTCAGATGATTGCCTGCCACCATTAAGCAATTGGTAATTAAATAGAATATTTTTGTTCTAAAAAGTGAAAAATTTTGGAATTTTTTTTTCACGAACATTAATTGTCAGGCACAACGAGTCTGTGTGCAAAATGTCAGCTCGATTGGATCACGGGAAGTGGGTTAAAAAACGACCGAAAGATGTGCACGGTCCTAAGCAAGCAAGCAAGCGAACTTAATATAAAGGATTTAAAAAGGTACTGACTGTACAAGGTGAGCAGGTTCGAGGCTGATTATCGCTTCAGACGGGACCTCCTCGGGACCTGCTCGGGCAGACCAGCTGCTACAGTTTAACACGTGTGAGGCTTTCGCGACCAATATCATTCATAATGAACGATTTTGGGTTTCGATCGCGTTATTTATAAATGTGTCGTAACCCTCCACCACCCGACACGGCCAATCAGTAAAAAAGTGTCACGTTGACAAAAGACAAATAGTTCACTGCTTTAGCCCACTGGTTGTAAAATGTTGTGGTTTCACGCTTCAACACACCGGTGGGCTAAAGCAGTGAACTATTTGTCCTTTGTCAGGTGCTACAGGCTTGTGGCTGCCGGCCAGGTGGGCCGGGTAAATGTCGGTCGGCACAGCGACTACGGATTCTTGACTCGATCTGT
>NW_027614715.1:15000-22855 GCF_965212315.1 Lampetra planeri | reverse complement strand
ACACAGAGACTCATAGACTCACACAGAGACCCATAGACTCACACAGAGACTCATAGACTCACACAGAGACACATAGACTCACACAGAGACTCATAGACTCACACAGAGACCCATAGACTCACACAGAGGCCCGTAGACTCACACAGAGACACATAGACTCACACAGGGACACATAGACTCACACAGAGACACATAGACTCACACAGAGACCCATAGACTCACACAGAGACCCATAGACTCACACAGAGACTCATAGACTCACACAGAGACCCATAAACTCACAGAGACCCATAGACTCACACAGAGACCCATAGACTCACACAGAGACCCATAGACTCACACAGAGACTCATAGACTCACACAGAGACACATAGACTCACACAGAGACACATAGACTCACACAGACACACACAGACTCACACAGAGACACACAGACTCACACAGAGACCCATAGACTCACACAGAGACCCATAGACTCACACAGAGACACATAGACTCACACAGAGACACATAGACTCACACAGAGACCCATAGACTCACACAGAGACACATAGACTCACACAGAGACACATAGACTCACACAGACACACAGACTCACACAGAGACACACAGACTCACACAGAGACCCATAGACTCACACAGAGACACATAGACTCACACAGAGACACATAGACTCACACAGAGACACATATACTCATACAGAGACCCATATACTCACACAGAGATACATAGACTCACACAGAGACACATAGACTCACACAGAGACACATAGACTCACACAGACACCCATAGACTCACACAGAGACCCATAGACTCACACAGAGACCCATAGACTCACACAGAGACACATAGACTCACACAGAGACACATAGACTCACACAGAGACCCATAGACTCACATAGAGACACATAGACTCACACAGACACCCATAGACTCACACAGAGACCCATAGACTCACACAGAGACACATAGACTCACACAGAGACACACAGACTCACACAGAGACACATAGACTCACACAGAGACACACAGACTCACACAGAGACACATAGACTCACACAGAGACACATAGATTCACACAGAGACCCATTGACTCACACAGAGACCCATAGATTCACACAGAGACCCGTAGACTCACACAGAGACCCATAGACTCACACAGAGACCCATAGACTCACACAGAGACCCATATACTCACAAAGAGACTCATAGACTCACACAGAGACCCATAGACTCACACAGAGACCCATAGACTCACACAGAGACACATAGACTCACACAAAAACCCATAGACTCACACAGAGACACATAGACTCACACAGAGACACATAGACTCACACAGAGACCCATAGACTCACACAGAAACCCATAGACTCACACAGAGACCCATAGACTCACACAGAGACCCATAGACTCACACAGAGACACACAGACTCACACAGAGACCCGTAGACTCACACAGAGACCCATAGACTCACACAGAGACCCATAGACTCACACAGAGACCCATAGACTCACACAGAGACACATAGACTCACACAGAGACCCATAGACTCACACAGAGACCCATAGACTCACACAGAGACCCATAGACTCACACAGAGACCCATAGACTCACAAAGAGACCCATAGACTCACACAGAGACCCATATACTCACACAGAGACACACAGACTCACACAGAGACCCATAGACTCACACAGAGACCCATTGACTCACACAGAGACCCATAGACTCACACAGAGACCCATAGATTCACACAGAGACCCGTAGACTCACACAGACACCCATAGACTCACACAGAGACCCATAGACTCACACAGAGACTCATAGACTCACACAGAGACCCGTAGACTCACACAGAGACCCGTAGACTCACACAAAGACCCATAGACTCACACAGAGACCCATAGACTCACACAGAGACTCATATACTCACACAGAGACCCATAGACCCACTCAGAGAGCATAGACTCACACAGAGACACACAGACTCACACAGAGACCCGTAGACTCATACAGAGACCATAGACTCACACAGAGACCCATAGACTCACACAGAGACCCGTAGACTCATACAGAGACCATAGACTCACACAGAGACCCGTAGACTCATACAGAGACCATAGACTCACACAGAGACCCGTAGACTCACACAGAGACCCATAGACTCACACAGAGACTCATATACTCACACAGAAACCCATAGACTCACACAGAGACCATAGACTCACACAGAGACACACAGACTCACACAGAGACCCGTAGACTCATACAGAGACCATAGACTCACACAGAGACCCATAGACTCACACAGAGACCCATAGACTCACACAGAGACCCATAGACTCACACAGAGACTCATAGACTCACACAGAGAGCCATAGACTCACACAGAGACCATAGACTCACACAGAGACACACAGACTCACACAGAGACCCGTAGACTCATACAGAGACCATAGACTCACACAGAGACCCATAGACTCACACAGAGACCCATAGACTCACACAGAGACCATAGACTCACACAGAGACACACAGACTCACACAGAGACCCGTAGACTCATACAGAGACCATAGACTCACACAGAGACCCATAGACTCACACAGAGACCCATAGACTCACACAGAGACCCATAGACTCACACAGAGACCCATAGACTCACACAGAGACCCATAGACTCACACAGAGACCATAGACTCACACAGAGACCCATAGACTCACACAGAGACCCGTAGACTCACACAGAGACCATAGACTCACACAGATACCCATAGACTCACACAGAGACCCATAGACTCACACAGAGACCCATAGACTCACACAGAGACCCATAGACTCACACAGAGACCCATAGACTCACACAGAGACCCATAGACTCACACAGAGACCCATAGACTCACACAGAGACCCATAGACTCACACAGAGACCCATAGACTCACACAGAGACCCGTAGACTCACACAGAGACCCATAGACTCACACAGATCCATAGACTCACACAGAGACCCGTAGACTCACACAGAGACCCATAGACTCACACAGAGACCCATAGACTCACACAGAGACCCATAGACTCACACAGAGACCCATAGACTCACACAGAGACCCATAGACTCACACAGAGACCCGTAGACTCACACAGAGACCCATAGACTCACACAGAGACCCATAGACTCACACAGAGACCCATAGACTCACACAGAGACCCATAGACTCACAAAGAGACCCATAGACTCACACAGAGACCCATAGACTCACACAGAGACCCATAGACTCACACAGAGACCCATAGACTCACACAGAGACCCGTAGACTCACACAGAGACCCATAGACTCACACAGAGACCCATAGACTCACACAGAGACCCATAGACTCACACAGAGACCCATAGACTCACACAGAGACCCATAGACTCACACAGAGACCCATAGACTCACACAGAGACCCATAGACTCACACAGAGACCCATAGACTCACACAGAGACCCATAGACTCACACAGAGACCCATAGACTCACACAGAGACCCATAGACTCACACAGAGACCCATAGACTCACACAGAGACCCATAGACTCACACAGAGACCCATAGACTCACACAGAGACCCATAGACTCACACAGAGACCCATAGACTCACACAGAGACCCATAGACTCACACAAAGACCCATAGACTCACACAGACACCCATAGACTCACAGAGAGACCCATAGACTCACACAAAGACCCATAGACTCACACAGAGACCCATAGACTCACAGAGAGACCCATAGACTCACACAAAGACCCATAGACTCACACAGAGACCCATAGACCCACTCAGAGACCCATAGACTCACACAGAGACTCATATACTCACACAGAGACACATAGACTCACTCAGAGACCCGTAGACTCACACAAAGACCCATAGACTCACACAGAGACCCATAGACCCACTCAGAGACCCATAGACTCACACAAAGACCCATAGACTCACACAGAGACACATAGACTCACTCAGAGACCCGTAGACTCACACAAAGACCCATAGACTCACACAGAGACCCATAGACCCACTCAGAGACCCGTAGACTCACACAAAGACCCATAGACTCACACAGAGACACATAGACTCACTCAGAGACCCGTAGACTCACACAAAGACCCATAGACTCACACAGAGACCCGTAGACTCACACAGAGACCATAGACTCACACAGAGACCCATAGACTCACACAGAGACACATAGACTCACACAGAGACCCATAGACTCACACAGAGACACACAGACTCACACAGAGACCATAGACTCACACAGAGACCCATAGACTCACACAGAGACACATAGACTCACACAGAGACCCATAGACTCACACAGAGACCCATAGACTCACACAGAGACCATAGACTCACACAGAGACCCATAGACTCACACAGAGACCCATAGACTCACACAGATCCATAGACTCACACAGAGACCCATAGACTCACACAGAGACCCATAGACTCACACAGAGACCCATAGACTCACACAGAGACCCATAGACTCACACAGAGACCCATAGACTCACACAGAGACCCATAGACTCACACAAAGACCCATAGACTCACACAGACACCCATAGACTCACAGAGAGACCCATAGACTCACACAAAGACCCATAGACTCACACAGAGACCCATAGACTCACAGAGAGACCCATAGACTCACACAAAGACCCATAGACTCACACAGAGACCCATAGACCCACTCAGAGACCCATAGACTCACACAGAGACTCATATACTCACACAGAGACACATAGACTCACTCAGAGACCCGTAGACTCACACAAAGACCCATAGACTCACACAGAGACCCATAGACCCACTCAGAGACCCATAGACTCACACAAAGACCCATAGACTCACACAGAGACACATAGACTCACTCAGAGACCCGTAGACTCACACAAAGACCCATAGACTCACACAGAGACCCATAGACCCACTCAGAGACCCGTAGACTCACACAAAGACCCATAGACTCACACAGAGACACATAGACTCACTCAGAGACCCGTAGACTCACACAAAGACCCATAGACTCACACAGAGACCCGTAGACTCACACAGAGACCCATAGACTCACACAGAGACCATAGACTCACTCAGAGACCCGTAGACTCACACAAAGACCCATAGACTCACACAGAGACCCATAGACCCACTCAGAGACCCATAGACTCACACAAAGACCCATAGACTCACACAGAGACACATAGACTCACTCAGAGACCCGTAGACTCACACAAAGACCCATAGACTCACACAGAGACCCATAGACCCACTCAGAGACCCGTAGACTCACACAAAGACCCATAGACTCACACAGAGACACATAGACTCACTCAGAGACCCGTAGACTCACACAAAGACCCATAGACTCACACAGAGACCCGTAGACTCACACAGAGACCCATAGACTCACACAGAGACCATAGACTCACACAGAGACCCATAGACTCACACAGAGACCCATAGACTCACACAGAGACCCATAGACTCACACAGAGACCCATAGACTCACACAGAGACCCATAGACCCACTCAGAGACCCGTAGACTCACACAAAGACCCATAGACTCACACAGAGACACATAGACTCACTCAGAGACCCGTAGACTCACACAAAGACCCATAGACTCACACAGAGACCCGTAGACTCACACAGAGACCCATAGACTCACACAGAGACCATAGACTCACACAGAGACCCATAGACTCACACAGAGACCCATAGACTCACACAGAGACTCATAGACTCACACAGACACCCATAGACTCACACAGAGACCCACAGACTCACACAGAGACCCATAGACTCACACAGAGAGCCATAGACTCACACAGAGACCCATAGACTCACACAGAGACCCATAGACTCACACAGAGACACATAGACTCACTCAGAGACCCGTAGACTCACACAAAGACCCATAGACTCACACAGAGACCCGTAGACTCACACAGAGACCCATAGACTCACACAGAGACCATAGACTCACACAGAGACCCATAGACTCACACAGAGACCCATAGACTCACACAGAGACTCATAGACTCACACAGAGACCCACAGACTCACACAGAGACCCATAGACTCACACAGAGACCCATAGACTCACACAGAGACCCACAGACTCACACAGAGACCCATAGACTCACACAGAGAGCCACAGACTCACACAGAGACCCATAGACTCACACAGAGACCCATAGACTCACACAGAGACCCATAGACTCACACAGAGACCCATAGACTCACACAGAGACTCATAGACTCACACAGAGACCCACAGACTCACACAGAGACCCATAGACTCACACAGAGACCCATAGACTCACACAGAGACCCACAGACTCACACAGAGACCCATAGACTCACACAGAGAGCCATAGACTCACACAGAGACCCATAGACTCACACAGAGACCCATAGACTCACACAGAGACACATAGACTCACTCAGAGACCCGTAGACTCACACAAAGACCCATAGACTCACACAGAGACCCGTAGACTCACACAGAGACCCATAGACTCACACAGAGACCATAGACTCACACAGAGACCCATAGACTCACACAGAGACACACAGACTCACACAGAGACCCACAGACTCACACAGAGACACACAGACTCACACAGACACCCATAGACTCACACAGAGACCCACAGACTCACACAGAGACCCATAGACTCACACAGACACCCATAGACTCACACAGAGACCCACAGACTCACACAGACACCCATAGACTCACACAGAGACCCACAGACTCACACAGAGACCCATAGACTCACACAGAGACCCATAGACTCACACAGAGACCCATAGACTCACACAGACACCCATAGACTCACACAGAGACCCACAGACTCACACAGAGACACATAGACTCACACAGAGACCCACAGACTCACACAGAGACCCATAGACTCACACAGAGACCCATAGACTCACACAGAGACCCATAGACTCACACAGAGACCCATTTGTTTACAAACGCTTTTTGTTGTTGTTGTTGTTGACGTGTTTAGTTTGTTGTCCTTCCCCCCCTCCGCACCTCCGATTAGCGCGGTTTGCTTCGTACGATGGTGCCAAAGAAGTTCAGGCATCCGTACACACTTACACACACTTACACACACATACACACACACACTTACACACACTTACACACACTTACACACACATACACACACACACTTACACACACATACACACACACACGTACACACTTACACACACACACTTACACACACTTACACACACATACACACACACACGTACACACTTACACACACACACTTACACACACTTACACACACATACACACACACACGTACACACTTACACACACACACGTACACACTTACACACACTTACACACTTACACACACTTACACACACACACGTACACACTTACACACACACACTTACACACACGTACACACACACTTACACACACGTACACACATACACACGTACACACTTACACACACACACTTACACACACGTACACACATACACACGTACACACTTACACACACACACTTACACACGTACACACACACACACTTACACACACACACTTATACACACACACACTTACACACGTACACACACACACACACACTTACACACACACTTACACACACGTACACACTTACACACACGTACACACACACACACACGTACACACTTACACACACACACTTACACACGTACACACGTACACACACACTTACACACACGTACACACATATATACACACACACACGTACACACTTACACACACGTACACACACACACACACGTACACAC
>NW_027614715.1:0-10000 GCF_965212315.1 Lampetra planeri | reverse complement strand
ACTTAAACGGGTACCCGGTGCAGTGTATGAACGTACGTGTGTGTGTACGTGTGTGTGTACGTGTGTGTGTCTCTGTGAGTCTATGGGTCTCTGTGCGTGTATATGGGTTTCTGTGCGTGTCTATGGGTCTCTGCGTGTCTATGGGTCTCTGCGTGTCTATGGGTCTCTGCGTGTCTATGGGTCTCTGTGTGAGTCTATGGGTCTCTGTGTGAGTCTATGGGTCTCTGTGTGAGTCTACGGGTCTCTGTGTGAGTCTATGGGTCTCTGTGTGAGTCTATGGGTCTCTGTGTGTGTCTATGGGTCTCTGTGTGAGTCTATGGGTCTCTGTGTGAGTCTATGGGTCTCTGTGTGAGTCTGTGGGTAACCAGGCTGAGACCATCATCTCACTCCACCAGAGGGGGCCCGGTTTGACCCCCGGCACCGGCTGGAACCGGCATTGGCACTGGGGAGACAAAGGTTCCCGGCCGGGTGGTTTCAGGCCCCAACGACCTGCCACGGTGGCTAGGAGATGTCAATTACCTCGCCTGGTATACAGGAGGTTGTGGGTTCGATCCCAACCCTGACGATGCGTGCTGTATATTTGGAGTCTGCATCTCTCTCTTTCATCATCACCACGGTGGCTAGGAGATGTTAACTCCCTCGTCCGGTGTACAGGAGGTCGCGGGTTGAGATTCCGCATGAGTCTCTGTGCGTTGCTGTGTTTGACCGTGATGCATTTCCACGCGACGGCGATGATCACGACGAGCCGAGCTCTCGTTGTTTGCGACGGCCTCGTTGAGCCTCTGAGACGTATCCCCACGCAGCTCAGATGGGGACCTTTCAGCTGGTGAACACGAAACATCGTTCACGAGAGTTCAACGAGACGGAGAGAGCGAGTGAGCGTGCCGTGCCGTGCTGGCCACCGTTTGCGGGCACTTGCCCCGACCGCCTTTGGTAGGCTACACGGGGTGCCTTTGTCTTGGTCACACACAAAAACAAAGGCACAGATCCCCCTATAGCCTCAAGAGACTGTTGGGGCAAGTGCTGTTAGCGAGCGGCGAATGAAGGCCGGCAATGTGGCACACGAGGGGGTGGGTGGCCAGCACCACGCCCGGCCGCCTTTGTCTCCCCAGTGACGATGTTTACTACACACCGCACCAGGTAACTCATTTAATGCTGAGTCGACCTAGGTGAGGACCACAACCGGTTCAGATAGTCGCCACTGGTGTTGGCCGAGATTAGGAATTGAACTCGGGTCTCCGGGTTCGTAGCGCAGCGTAGCTCTACCGCTCCTACACAGACACGCACACATAGACACGCACACACACAGACACGCACACACAGACACGCACACACAGACACGCACACACAGACACGCACACACACAGACACGCACACACAGACACGCACACACATAGACACGCACACACAGACACGCACACACAGACACGCACACACACAGACACGCACACACACAGACACGCACACACACAGACACGCACACACACAGACACGCACACACACAGACACGCACACACACAGACACGCACACACACAGACACGCACACACACAGACACGCACACACAGACACGCACACACAGACACGCACACACAGACACGCACACACACAGACACGCACACACACAGACACGCACACACACAGACACGCACACACACAGACACGCACACACACAGACACGCACACACACAGAGACACATATACTCACACAGAGACACATAGACTCACACAGAGACACATAGACTCACACAGAGATACATAGACTCACACAGAGACCCATAGACTCACACAGAGACCCATAGACTGACAGAGACCCACAGACTCACACAGACCCATAGACTCACATAGATACATATAGACTCACATCGAGATCCATAGACTCATACAGACACATAGACTCACATAGAGACCCATAGATTCACACAGAGACCCACAGACTCACACAGAGACCGATAGACTCACAAAGAGACCCACAGACTGACATAGAGACCCACAGACTCACACAGACCCATAGACTCGCATCGAGACCCATAGACTCACACAGAGACCCATAGACTCACATCGAGATCCATAGAGTCACATCGAGACCCATAGACTAACACAGAGACCCATAGACACACACAGAGACCCATAGACTCACACAGAGACCCACAGACTCACACAGAGACCCATAGACTCACACAGAGACCCATAGACTCACACAGAGATCCATAGACTCACACAGAGACCCATAGACTCACACAGAGATCCATAGACTCACACAGAGACCCATAGACTCACACAGAGATCCATAGACTCACACAGAGACCCATAGACTCACACAGACTGAGTTGTGGTTACACCGGGTTCCCGAGTGCAGTGAGTTTATTGTGTCACGCGGCTGTGCCTTGTGGCTCTTCTCACCGTGCCGTGTGCCGCGTGTGATTGTAGAGTCGGGTGGCTGCCGACACGCTGTCCTCACCGTGTGCGTGTGTGTGCGTGTGCGTGCGTGTGCGCGCGTGCGTGTGCGCGTGTGTGTGCGTGTGCGTCTGTAGAGGCTAGCGGCTGTGCCGACACGCTGTTCCAGGAGGTGCTGAGTCGCAAGGACAATGCGGACGCGACGCGCAACGCTCTGAGCGTGCTGCAGCGCTTCAAGTTCCTCTTCAACCTGCCGCTCAGCATCGACCGCAGCGTGCACAAGGTGGGGGGGCTCGCCACGCCCAGGGGTTGAACCCGGGTCGTGGGTGTCTACTGCACGGTCACCGTGGGTCACGGGACAGGGAGGGGAGACACCCAGACCCAGGGGTTGAACCCGGGTCGTCAGTGTCTACTGCACGGTCACCGTGGGTCACGGGACAGGGAGGGGAGACACCCAGACCCAGGGGTTGAACCCGGGTCGTCAGTGTCTACTGCACGGTCACCGTGGGTCACGGGACAGGGAGGGGAGACACCCAGACCCAGGGGTTGAACCCGGGTCGTCAGTGTCTACTGCACGGTCTCCGTGGGTCACGGGACAGGGAGGGGAGACACCCAGACCCAGGGGTTGAACCCGGGTCGTGGGTGTCTACTGCACGGTCACCGTGGGTCACGGGACAGGGAGGGGAGACACCCAGACCCAGGGGTTGAACCCGGGTCGTCAGTGTCTACTGCACGGTCACCGTGGGTCACGGGACAGGGAGGGGAGACACCCAGACCCAGGGGTTGAACCCGGGTCGTCAGTGTCTACTGCACGGTCACCGTGGGTCACGGGACAGGGAGGGGAGACACCCAGACCCAGGGGTTGAACCCGGGTCGTGGGTGTCTACTGCACGGTCACCGTGGGTCACCGGACAGAGAGAGGAGACACCCAGACCCAGGGGTTGAACCCGGGTCGTGGGTGTCTACTGCACGGTCACCGTGGGTTACCGGACAGAGATGGGGAGACACCCAGACCCAGGGGTTGAACCCAGGTCATGGGTGTCTACTGCACGGTCTCTGTGCGTCTCGTAGGACAGAGATGGGGAGACACCCAGACCCAGGGGTTGAACCCACGTGGTCAGTGTCTCCAACACGTCCATTGTGAACCTCCCCAAGAGGGAGAGACCCTTGACCCTTGACCCTGGGCTCAAACTCAGTTTCTCAGCTGCGCCAGTTGTTGAGTCTCGTGCACGGCCATTAGGAACCTCCCGTCGACGCCCGGGTGCGGTCAAGGGATGGCTGCCTATTGGTCAACCGCGTTACGTATGCCGATGATCTGGTGATTGCTGCTCACTCAGAGGAGGAGTTGGAGACGCTGCTGCTGAACCTGGATCTTGCCACTAAGAGGTGGGGCCGTACCATCAGCCCCACCAAAACTCAGCACCTGCCTGGGTATTTTGTGCCATTGGACACTCCACCCCCACAACTCCCAATTGGTGATGGGGCAGTTGTGGAGAGAGTGGAGAATTTCCCATACCTTGGCAGTGTGCTCATGACCGGCTCCAGTTTAACAGCAGAGGTCTCACTCTGAATCAGTCGAGCGGCAATATCTTTTCATCGGCTGCGTAACGCTGTGTGGAAGCTACCTGGTCTGTCGCTCCGCACGAAGCTTCAGGTCTTCTCGGCCACGGTCATTCCCTCCCTTCTCTACGCTTGCGAAACGTGGACCCCCCTAATGGAGCATTTTCGCCGGTTGGAAACATTTAGGCTGGCCTGCCTACGATCCATCCTGGGTTTAACCAGGCTGGATTGTGTGAGGAGCTCACAAATCCTCGAAAAATCTTGGCACATTCCCATCATCAGTGAGCTCCTCCGGCAGGCAAGGCTGCGTTGGCTGGGTCATGTAGCCCGCATGCCCAGCCACCGCATGCCTAAACACCTTTTGTTCGGCCGGATCGAGGGGGCTAAACGGGCGCGGCACGGGCTAGAGAAGAGATGGAGTGATGTAGTACAGGAGGACGTGGAGCTGAGTGGACTTGCCAATGACTGGTACCAGCGGTGTCAAGATCGGCCTCAGTGGAGGAGGCTCGTGAAAGACGCTACTGGGCAGTTGGAGGCAGTTGCCCTCCAACAACAACGGAGGGCGGAGGAGCGACGCTCACAACAACGAGCGGAGCGCCGGGTGGCTAAAGCACAGCACGTTGGCACAGTAGGGGGCACAGGTGGTGCATCAGCCAGTCATCTCGGTCAGTCGACCCGTGGCACCTGCTGGGTCTGCCCCGTGACCTCCTGCCAGCGGGCGTTCGACACTTCACGTAGCCTCAAGGTGCACGTGGCCTGGCACAAGCGTCGTGGTGACGTCACCGCCACTTGTTGTTGTTGTTGATGTTGTTGTTGTTGTGTGTGTGCCACCAGGGGGATTACGACGTCGTCATCAATGACTACGAGAAGGCCAAGTCGCTGTTCGGCAGCACCGAGGTTCGCGTCTTCCAGAAAGGTCAGCTGGCAGGGGGGCACTGGTAACTCGTGGTTGGTGTTGGTGGTGGTGGTGGTTTTAGTAGTGGTAGTAGTGGTAGTAGTGGTGGTGACCTAAGTGGTGGTGCTAGTGGTGGTGCTAGGAGTGGTGGTGGTAGTGGTGGTCGTGGTTTTAGTCGTGGTAGTGGTGGTGGTCGTGGTTTTAGTCGTGGTGGTGGTGGTGGTCGTGGTGGTGGTCATGGTGGTGGTGGTAGTATAGTAGTGGTGGTGGTCGTAGTAATAGTGGTGGTGGTGGTGGTGGTAGTAGTAGTGGTGGTGGTCGTGGTAATTGTGGTGGTGGTAGTGGTGGTAGTAGCACTACAAGATTGACAAGGAGGTGACTGGAACATCAGTGACCGGAGTGATGCTGATGATGATGGTTGTAGTGTTAATGCCGCTGCTGCTGATGATGATTCTGCTGATTCTGCTGCTGCTGATGATGATGATGATGGTTGTGATGCTGCTGCTCTTGGTGATGATGTTGTGTTGATTCCACTGCTTCCGATAATGATTACGGTTGTGATGTTGATGCTGATGATGATTCTGCTGCTGCTGATGATGATGATGATGGTTGTGATGTTGATGCTGCTGCTGCTGATGATGATTCTACTGCTGATGATGATGATGATGATGGTTGTGATGTTGATGCTGCTGCTGCTGATGATGATTCTACTGCTGATGATGATTTTGCTGCTGCTGATGATGATGATGGTTGTGATGTTGATGCTGCTACCGATGATGATTATGTTGCTGCTGCTGATGATGCTGGTCATGACGTTGATGATTCTGATTATGATGATTCTGCTGCTGATGATGCTGCTGATGCAGCTGATGATGCTGCTGCTGATGATGTTGACGGTGCGGTGTGCGTGCAGTCTACGCGGACGTGGAGGTGCGAATCGAAGGCCTCCGCAAACTCCTGCTGGGAAAACTCCTGGAGACCCCGGCCACGCTGCACGACCAGAAGCGATACATCCGGTACCACCACCACCGCCGCCGCCACCACCACCACAACAACAACAACAACTGCCACCACCACAACAACAACAACAACTGCCACCACCACAACAACAACAACTGCCACCACCACAACAACAACTGCCACAACAACAACAACTGCCACCACCACAACAACAACCAACAACAACTGCCACCACCACAACAACAATAACCACCGCCACCACCACAACAACAACAACAACTGCCACCACCACAACAACAACAACAACTGCCACCACCACAACAACAACAACTGCCACCACAACAAAAACAACAACTGCCACCACCACAACAACAACAACTGCCACCACAACAACAACTGCCACCACCACAACAACAACCAACAACAACTGCCACCACCACAACAACAATAACAACTGCCACCACCACCACCACAACAACAACTGCCACCATCACAACAACAACAACAACTGCCACCACCACAACAACTGCCACCACCACCACAACAACAACAACAACTGCCACCACCACAACAACAACAACAACTGCCACCACAACAAAAACAACAACTGCCACCACCACAACAACAACAACTGCCACCACAACAACAACTGCCACCACCACAACAACAACCAACAACAACTGCCACCACCACAACAACAATAACAACTGCCACCACAACAACAACAACTGCCACCACCACAACAACAACAACAACTGCCACCACCACAACAACAACAACAACTGCCACCACCACAACAACAACAACAACTGCCACCACCACAATAACAACTGCCACCACCACCACAACAACAACTGCCACCACCACAACCACAACAATAGCAACAACTAACAACAACAACAACAACAGCTGACAGAACTCTACCATTTCTGGATATTCTACTCGGACGGGGTAGAAATAGTAGAATAACACGCAGCGTTTAGCGAAACAAAACGCACACACTGACGCCTATCTGAATGCAGAGTGACACCACCATCACCCCGCACAGACATCTGCTCCCATCAAGGACACTCATTCATCGAGCTAAGAAAGTGTCAGATGGTGACAGTCAGAGCAGTGAAATCCAACATGTTCAAGAAGCTCTGCAAGTGAACTGTGACAATGATGCACAAGGCAAATGACACGAGGATTGAAACTGCCCCAGGAATTAAAACGATCAAGATACCGTACATTGCGGGAGTAACTTATGAACTAACCAGATGTTTGGAGAAACAAAACATCCCGAGTCAGATTTGGCACGGTACGTAAAAAACAGGAATTCATATCTGGTACAAAGGATGTGTTACCGGTGCTGTTTAGTGACGAATTGGCCACGTTCTGTTCACGTGACAACCCTCACTAGTTGGCTGTGTCGGGTGGTGGCGGGTTTAACGACACATCTATATATATTTACGCGATCTAACCCCAAAAAACTCTTACAGAGACCCATAGACTCACACAGAGATCCATAGACTCACAGACCCATAGACTCACACAGAGACCCATAGACTCACACAGAGACCCATAGACTCACACAGACCCATAGACTCACACAGAGACCCATAGACTCACACAGAGACCCATAGACTCACACAGAGACCCATAGACTCACACAGAGACCCATAGACTCACACAAAGACCCATAGACTCACACAGAGACACATAGACTCACACAGAGACCTATAGACTCACACAGAGACCCATAGACTCACACAGAGACCTATAGACTCACACAGAGACACATAGACTCACACAGAGACCCATAGACTCACACATAAACCCATAGACTCACACAGAGACCCATATACTCACACAGAAACCCATCGACTCACACAGAAACCCATAGACTCACACAGAAACCCATAGACTCGCACAGAGACCGATAAACTCGCACAGAGATCCATAGACTCACACAGAGACCCATAGACTCACAGACCCAAAGACTCACACAGAGACCCATAGACTCACACAGAGACCCATAGACTCACACAGAGACCCATAGACTCACAGACCCATAGACTCACACAGAGACACATAGACTCACACAGAGACCTATAGACTCACACAGAGACCCATAGACTCACACAGAGACCTATAGACTCACACAGAGACACATAGACTCACACAGAGACCCATAGACTCACACATAAACCCATAGACTCACACAGAGACCCATATACTCACACAGAAACCCATCGACTCACACAGAAACCCATAGACTCACACAGAAACCCATAGACTCGCACAGAGACCGATAAACTCGCACAGAGATCCATAGACTCACACAGAGACCCATAGACTCACAGACCCAAAGACTCACACAGAGACCCATAGACTCACACAGAGACCCATAGACTCACACAGAGACCCATAGACTCACAGACCCATAGACTCACACAGAGACCCATAGACTCACACAGAGACCCATAGACTCACACAGAGACCCATAGACTCACACAGAGACCCATAGACTCACACAGAGACCCATAGACTCACACAGAGACCCATAGACTCACACAGAGACCCATAGACTCACACAGAGACCCATAGACTCACACATAAACCCATATACTCACACAGAGACCCATATACTCACACAGAAACCCATCGACTCACACAGAAACCCATAGACTCACACAGAAACCCATAGACTCGCACAGAGACCGATAAACTCGCACAGAGATCCATAGACTCACACAGAGACCCATAGACTCACAGACCCAAAGACTCACACAGAGACCCATAGACTCACACAGAGACCCATAGACTCACACAGAGACCCATAGACTCACAGACCCATAGACTCACACAGAGACCCATAGACTCACACAGAGACCCATAGACTCACACAGAGACCCATAGACTCACACAGAGACCCATAGACTCACACAGAGACCCATAGACTCACACAGAGACCCATAGACTCACACAGAGACCCATAGACTCACACAGAGACCCATAGACTCACACAGAGATCCATAGACTCACTCAGAGACACATAGACTCACACAGAGATCCATAGACTCACACAGAGACCCATAGACTCACACAGAGACCCATAGACTCACACAGAGATCCATAGACTCACACAGAGACCCATAGACTCACACAGAGACCCATAGACTCACACAGAGACCCATAGACTCACACAGAGACCCATAGACTCACGCAGAGATCCATAGACTCACGCAGAGACCCATAGATTCACGCAGAGACCCATAGACTCACACAGATACCCATAGACTCACACAGAGACCCATAGACTCACACAGAGACCCATAGACTCACACAGAGACCCATAGACTCACACAGAGATCCATAGACTCATACAGAGACACACAGACTCACACAGAGATCCATAGACTCACACAGAGACCCATAGACTCACACAGAGACCCATAGACTCACACAGAGACCCATAGACTCACACAGAGACCCATAGACTCACACAGAGACCCATGGACTCACACAGAGACCCATAGACTCACACAGAGACCCACAGACTCACACAGAGACACACAGACTCGCATAGAGACACATAGACTCACACAGAGACCCATAGACTCACACAGAGACCCATAGACTCACACAGAGACCCATAGACTCGCACAGAGACCCATAGACTCACACAGAGACCCATAGACTCACACAGAGACCCATAGACTCACACAGAGACCCATAGACTCACACAGAGACCCATAGACTCACACAGAGACCCATAGACTCACACAGAGACACACAGACTCACACGGAGACCCATAGACTAACACAGAGACCCATAGACTCACACAGATACCCATAGACTCACACAGAGACCCATAGACTCACACAGAGACCCATAGACTCGCACAGAGACCCATAGACTCACACAGAGACACACAGACTCGCATAGAGACACATAGACTCACACAGAGACCCATAGACTCACTCAGAGACACATAGACTCACACAGAGATCCATAGACTCACACAGAGACCCATAGACTCACACAGAGATCCATAGACTCACACAGAGACCCATAGACTCACACAGAGACCCATAGACTCACACAGAGACCCATAGACTCACACAGAGACCCATAGACTCACACAGAGACCCATAGACTCACACAGAGACCCATAGACTCACACAGAGATCCATAGACTCACAC
>NW_027614714.1:0-22858 GCF_965212315.1 Lampetra planeri | reverse complement strand
AAAAGGAAAAGAAAACATTTTTGGAGCCATTTGCCTATCATCTCTAAACTTGACTTGAGTGGACCATCATTACATATGCCACATGATTGGGCGTAATTAAAAGGAGGCACAAGTACTATAATTAATGTCGGCTGTCAAGTGGTAAAAGGGAGAGGGAGGATAATGTCTCCCTGTGGATCCTGTAGAGATCTTTGGAAGCGCACTAGTTCTGATGGATATCACCTGACCATTTTTCTCACATCAGTGAAATGCTTATTGAAAATCATATATAACTACATTAAAATTCCAACCAACGGAGCTGCTGATCTGGTCACAATGTGTATTTCTATCCATCTGACCGCTCGCTTCCCCACACTGGCACGGAGAATGGGAAAGAAAAAAAAACTAAAGTTGATTGTCTTTATCAACTGCAAACACAGCAGTTATTTATTTTCTAAAACGTTTGCACTGGAAACAAAAGCCTGGTTTCTCATTGACCCGCAGTTCAAACACTGTTCCACTATCAAAGGAATGAAACCTAAATGGGAGATTTGACTGGATGTTTCACTGCCTCCCATTCAGGAGTTTGGTTTGGGGTTAATCTTCCTGCTCAGCGTCCTGAAGGACTGTTGAAAGGTCACCCACACCACAGAGTGGAATAAATGACCACAACCACTTCTTATTACTCATTACAAGTCTACACTGAAGTCCAAAAAACATCCACAATGGCAGCTTGTCACCGCTAATCCTATTGTTCTTTACTGATATGACAGGGCTCTTTAAATTCTGTCCAATCGTCATTTTTTGGAGCAAAAGCACAGCTGCAATTATTGCTTTTTTTCAAATGTCCCTCATGGACTACGAATATGCGAAAAGACAAATGTACATTTTCCAAACTATCGGGGCCTGTTAATTTTATGTGAGAAATAAAAAATGTGGAGTACTTCCAGCCAGTGAAGATTGGACCACATGAAAGAAATTCACATTTATTATTACTGTGACGCAATTTCGCCACGTTTGCCAAACAAAATCGGGGAGGGGTCTTTATGGGTCTCATTCGATGTATGTGGGCGCAGGGCGTCAGAGAAAAAACCAGACCCTCCTGTCGGCCCTTACTTCCTTCACACAATACACTTTTATGACTGGAAGTGTAATGCTATTCACATCCAGAGCGATGATTACTCCCCGAGGAACAAAAAGCTACACGAGATATATTTGAAACACACTGCAGAGCGATGCTTTCGAGTGACCGCTCTCACACTCGCTTTATTTCCCCCAAGCCACCTGCCTCATCCAGTGTGGGAATACAGCACGGCCCTAAATCAGCTGATGACCTAACGCGGGATGAGAAGAGGCAACATGCCTCTCTCCCCCTACCGTCCCACATGGGATCCATTTCCTCTGCACATTAATAATGCTGTGGAGCATTAAGGCATGCAGGAGAAGCAGATGTATTCTTCCTCAGGCTGATTCAACTTGTAAGCATTTCCTCTACCGATCAGCCCCCAGTCCTCAGGCAAAGCATGATTACCCCATTTTAATGAGATTTTTTAATGTGATCCCCCCCCCCCACACACACACACACACACACTCAGTGCAAGTAAATCCAACTCTCTCTATGATCATACAATGGGTGATGTTTGCTATTGTATGTGTCATACATAAGCTACATAAACTGAGGCTTCTGTTTCATTTTTAGATCATTGTCTATTTCAGTGTGCTTCTCCCGCTGACGTTTGTACGGAAAAATTCTGGTGTGACAGTAACAAGTAGACGATAAGCCGTTCTCCGTCTGCACTTAGTTCTTCGGTTTCGTTTAAATTTAACACTTTTTCAACAGTTCTGTCACTCTGTTTGCTATCACGTTCTCCTCCATCACAGTTAGCTGGGATGCAAAATGTGGTTGCCATAACAACCCATTTCTGTTCAATGTCGCTAGTTGAATGGTATATCATATAATTTCTCTGTTAAATTCCTCCGTACAAGACCTTGTGCTCTGTACACTGAACACCCACATGTTGCTGCAAATGCTGTAAAATTATTCATGTCTAAACCAGATTAGATTCCCAGCAGATGTGTACAGAACTTCTGTTTCTGCATCCACGAAATGTTTAAATTACAACCTAATATAAGTGATGAGGAAACTCCAGATGTGACAATAAAATAATAAAAAAAAAGGTATCTTTTAATGAACTTGCACTCGTTGTTTCCTGACCTTTCCTTTAATTCTGTCATTATCTCTAGAAAACAAACTTTCATTATCCCAAGATCTTAAAAAAATGAAAAGTAAAGGAAAATGATTGTTCATAATGGCAGAGTTCTTGAATAAATGAGCTCATTATGACTGGAAATGGAGGGAATACAATCATTTAAATGACTTCCATTTTGTTGAAAGAAAAATAAGAAGGCTAATTTGGGTCCAAATGTTGTGAATTTTTCTTGTGGATGCTCTGACCCGGTGTGCAGGTTCCCCACTGATGAGGTTCTTGCTGTTGGGCCAGTAAAACCAGAGTAGGATGTTGACGGTAATCTGAGTCTCTGAGCAGCCGTCCCTGTTGGGCTACCAAAGATTTGTTAGCGCTGAGCTTAGTCCTCCAGGAGTTACCCTCTACCCTCTACCCCCACCCCCGCCCCACACCTCAGTCTTCATTCCTTGACTGAGAGGTCATGGTACGTTTTTAAGTATGTGTCATCCCAAATAACGGTGAGGGATGACAGAGCCTTGGCTCCCAGCTTCCATGCAAGTCTTGTATTTCCATGTGACCATGACATCATCGAGCAACATGCCTGTTTTCTGCAATGAAAATATCCTTCTTTCCTCCCCCAGTTTATTTTACCAGTTCCCACTGAACACACAGCAGCTGTTCTCAGCCCTTTTTAGGTGTTTTTTTTTCCCCTCTTTCTCCAGGAAATCCAGGATTTCCTGTATTTCTTTGTAGCCCAACGGTGACCATATGCTTGGACAACAACCAAAGCAATAAACGTCACATGATTTGGATTTATTTCAGCGAGATACTTCATCAGTCGGGTCTAAAGAGGTGAGATGGAGCAGGTGCTAAAGACGTTTCCACATTACCTGATTTTTTTGGAGTCCTCAGCAAACGTGAAAGCACAAAAACATTTAATGAAGTATGAAGTCATTTAGTATGAATAAAACTAGAAGGGTTGAGACTATAATACTTCTGTTTTGACTTTGCATTAGCTTTTTAATTTATTCTCTTAATTGAAACCAGTCTTTCGTGTCATTTGCACTTTTATACCGTTCTCTGAACACTGAAGTAGATGTGTCTTCTCGTAATCGGGATGACACCATCATTTAAATCAAGTTTCGTGTCATCCATTCGCTTCTGTTGCCATGGTGACAATAATACTCATATTGTTCAGAATTGTCAGAGAACTGACTCACTGTGTCCACGTCCAAAGTGTGGTTGGACATGGATGGGAACTGCAGTCCAGACCACCGTGTTGGATTATACAGTATATAGACGGGCGGATCACGTACAATTGATCTTACAGGAACTTGGGGAACGAGAAAAACTGTCATGAGTACAAACATGAAGTATGTTGCCTCTTTTGTGGAACGTTGCAAGTATTGAACATTAATGCATGTTTATCTGGCTGGGTGCATGAGTGAATGGATGGTCACCGAACTGACAAGATTCAGCTCTGCTTTCTTTTCTCGTGAATGCAGAGGACGAAGGCAAAGCAAATTTCTGTCAAGTCAGTTGAAGAGAAAAAAGCAATTCAGCAGGGAGAGGAGGAAGAGGGACGGTGGAAGGATTTGAGAAGCAGGAACATTGACAAGGCTGTCCATTAGAGCTTTAGAAAGGTTGTGTGTGTGTGTGTGTGTGTGTGAGTACGCTCAACATAATGGTGCCAAAGTTACATGTCTGGGCCTTTCATTCAGTTCATACATGCAGTATATTTTCACAAAGACTACTTTACTACTGCAGTTTTTCCATTGTGATGGTAAAATATCACAGGCACATAATCAGAAATTACTTTCTTACTATCTTTTCAATTCTATTTGACATTAAAAGAAAGACACATTTCTTTGCCACTAAGATTTCCTGGAGGCTGTTGCAGCTGGAAGGCAGCTCTGGGTTAGGGTTAGGGTTAGTTAAGATAAAAATAGCTAAAGAGCTAAAGCACAATTTCCCACAACAACAATGACCAGTTATTGTCATCAACAGACCCCACAAACCTAATTTGTACAACATTCTTGCTTTTCACGGTCATGAAAATCACTGCATAGAGGCTCAATATTGCATTGATATGCTTTTTTTTTTACTGTTTGAATTTTGTCTACATATTTACTTTTTCACACTGAGGTGTTTCACATGAGTCTCTTATTTTATGTTAGACAAGGAAACACAGGGGTGGTGGTGGTGGTGGGAGAGGGGGGGCGTCGTAACTCTTGTGAGCGAAGAATCCAGTTAAGCTAAGAATATTCTACTACTGTGGTGTATGTGCTCCGCTTTGGTCAGACCACCCACAAGGGTCAAACTATCCACCACTATGCTGATGACATACAGCTCTATACATAGTCTCTACATAGTGCTTCCTGGAGAGACATACTACTCAGTTCTCCTCCAGTGCTTTCTGATGGCTATGTTATTGCCTGAGCTTGTTTTAAAAATAAAACACAGGTGCCATTTCGTGGAACATTTCAGAACAGTCTTAACATGTCTCACTTCTGTACAGTTACCATGGTACTTCATTGGACTTCTGTCTTGCTCTGGTAGAATAATGCAGTATCTGTGTGAAGCTGCGACTGTAATCTTCACAGTGCTGAGCTAAGATGACATGAGATCGCTCCCATATTGTTGGCAATAATTGACTCTGTAGAAGTACATCGGACAGATCTGTACACTCATGTGAGTTTGCATGTTAACAAGAGGACTTTTTCTCCCCGGCAACTTCTTCATGCATCTACTTGAAGAGGCAGGATAAGATCTTTCTCAAGCAGGGCAATGGACACGTTTTTTTTTTCTCAAAGAAGCCATAATCCATATTAGATATCTCTCCCCAGTCCTCAGATGGCATGTTCGGAGGAGGGGGAGTTGCCAAAAAAAATCTATAAAATCAAATCCTATTAAAGCGGAATAAACAAGAAGACACTAATCCAGCCCCCGCATCCCTCTGCCAACTCTGAGCTGGGCTCTCCGCGCTCCACACTGACTACCGTTGTACTGAATATTTACTAGGTACTCGCCCACTCGTCCTAATCAGTGTAACTTAACTGTTATTTACGTGTTTTCTGTGAGCTGTGCACAGTGCTTTCAGACTGTCCAGCCTGCTTGATTTTCCGTTTTATAAACTTCAACTGTATTATTCAGATTCTTAGCTGGATTGTGTTCTGTCAGTGGATACACTATGAGTCATTGCTGGTTGTACTTTTAACTTGGGGTGGCACAACATGTTCTCATCGCTATCCCTTTGCCTCAAACTCTTGAAGCTGGTTCAATTTGCAAATGCATATTCCAAAATATTAAAACAGTATTCAAAAATAACTGGCACACTATGAAGTGTTGATATTATGATTGACATCTCCTCAGAGACTAAAAAGACTGTGTGAAGCGGACACGACTCTCAGCATTTAGTGAATAGTCATCACGCCTGCATCCCGGCAAAACAGGTCAGGATTGGATATGGATCTGGATCCGAATGAAAAGTAATGTATGACAAAGGGGTTAATATGGAAAAGAAATGGAAAAAGAGTCTTCAGTTGTTGTTTATCTAACTTTATTGAAGTGTTGGTCATTGCAACGACAAAGATATATCAGAACAAGAACACATACACACAAATAAACTGAAATGCGAGGAGGTCACATTATACAGCAATAAATTAGTTTACCAAAATGTTAAGTACATAGTTCAGCACTTTTAATTGCTTCTATATTATTCAAGTGTTGAATTGATATAATGTAATATATAATATAATTCTTTTTCAAATATCAAAAACAAGGATTTGTGATGAGCAAATTTAGATTTATGAATGTGATATTGGGCAAGTAGCAAAATTATGTAATATTGGTCTTTGTTCTCAGCAGCCGAGGGTGAGAATCCAATTCATCCAATACTGACGGGACAACACGTGATCAACTGAGTGTGAGTCCATTGGACGTGGGGGCGGTGACGTTGACGTGACGTTAACGTGACGTCCGATACGTGTGCCGGCGGCGGGAAAGGTGAAACAGGTGGAAGAGACGCCAGGGACAGCATGGACGTCCGGAAGGTGAGCGTTTGACGTGTCAGCGGATTCACAAGCTGCGGAGAAGTAGTAGAGGTTGTCGAGTACTGCACAACGTCCGTGAGTCTGTCGGTGGTGATGGTCAGATGAAGCTTTGAAGGCAGTTGGTTCACAAAAAGGTTCATTCCTCGAGGATTCATGTCCGCAGAAAGGCCCCCTGCTGGTCAGAGACGACACATATTTGAGATCATTTGGACTCTGATACACTAGACTGACATACAACGTAGAATGTGTACGAATTGTTTGTGTTTTCGGAGTCACTGTTTTTTCGTGTTTTTCTTATTTCCGGATATTCCGGCGCCCCAGACATGTGACGTAGCATGAATTCATTTCAGATACACGATTCTGTATCACAAGTGTCCAAGTTCCAACTGAGAATAATTGTGTCGTCCAATGGATAATTTTATTGAATAAAACATGTATTATTGATTTAATCTACACTGCGAATTGCAATTGTAGCCTGCTGGTTCATGTGTATGTATGAACAGTATCACAATTAACCTGGTTGTAACAATTAAAACCAGCTGGTTTATTTCAATAACGGATGTGACGTGTTTGGAGGTCAGGCGGGAGTCTGAAGGGAGACGTCGGAGGGAGGTTAGCTGCTTTAGCTAGCATCCTTCGGTGATTGAAAAAACCTCCAGGAGGGTGGAATTACGACGACGGACTCGGTTGCTGAAGAGGACGGAGAAGTTGAAAGTAGCTGAGTGTACGTGGCGGAGTTCGGGGGTTGGAGGCGCAGAGGAAGCGTCGGACGCTGGGGGGCGCTGTGGAGGAACGCCGGCAACCATCAGACCTGGTGAGTGAACGTGTGTGGGCCTCAGGATGAACGTGAATATTTCTAAAAGTGTTTAATTTTTAATGTTTGCAATTCAATCCCTGAGTTTTGCCTACAGTTCAGTAAACTAAATTTGTTTCAGTTACAAAGAAACGTGTCATTGCTTTAAAAGGTGAACTATGTACAGATTGGCAGAATACCGACATCTAGTGGGGTCTCATTGGAATTGCAACACGCACTAAAAAAATCCAGCAGCCTGGTTGCCAACTGCGTCAAGTGATCAGTCTGCACCATCCATGTCAAGTTATGAATCTTACAGGATAACTACGAATTTTAACAGTATTTAACATTGCTATCATCAAGTAGAGACATATCTATAACAGCCTATCACTAGCCTGCTATCATTCATTCATTTTCATCCTGCCTGCCGAGGATTTTCTGATTTGCGTGATGATTTGACAAACATCCAACAGAACTTCACAGTATGCTCATGGTCGTCTATGAGACCTTTGTGAATACAGATGGCTAGAATATATAGACACTGACTGCAGTGGTGAACGTGAACCATCAACACTGGACAAGACGTGAGGACTGAGCCGCCCCCGTTTCCTCCATTTACTGGGCTTTAGAGGTGGATGGTTGACGACCAGTAGTGTCATATCCACGGTCAACGTCATTGAATGAAAACAAGTGACCTCGTTGAGGAAGGATTTGGTTTTCAAGTAACGATAGCTAATTTAGCTTCTTCCCGATCGAGGAGAAAAAGTGCATTTCTGTGTGCATTTTGATGTCCATCTGGCATGTACTTCTCCAACACTGACTCTGGTTTTTGCTCTCCCCAGTTTTTCTACCTCTGTGATTCATAACACCAGGGCAGGGAAGCTGTTGCTGCAGACTCCTCCTGTGCCGAGCAGAGACCGTATCTGGCAACTCACAATGCACCGATCGCTGTTGCTTGTACATGTGAACATGAAACACATTGTCGAACCCGTCAAAAAAATATAAAATGACCAATTCACACGATATGTAATTTTTTTCAGAAAAGCTACTTTCATTCTGTGCCTCTTTAAAAGCACTGTGGACTTTTTTTTAAATAGCTTTCAGCGATAATACGTAGTTAACCTTTAAATTTAAAGTTGGACGATGTAGAAGGTGTCATAACAATTTTCTGGAAGTGCACGTCAACCTACGCCGTAGGTACGCCGTTGATGTTGTAGCACAATTCAGACTTCACACTGAAATCCACATCACATTGCCTCCAAATGTCAGCGACATGAAACTGAATAAACTGAACTGTTAAAATACTGTTGTACATGATTCTCAATTTCCCCTCCAATATTAATAATACTCAGTATTTACTGTATTTATAGTGCTCAGGTTCCCAGGGAGTAGTAATCAGTCCAGACTTTACATACAGTCTGGAACAATTGGAATCTCGTAACTTGAACCAGGAGAGAGGAATCTTCTCCATGTTCACCAGTGTTATTAAACCTGATTCCTGACAAAATAAAAGACAAAACACCAGACTGGTAAGAACCTTCATGGTTTGTGGAGTGAAAAGCACTCTACGTACAATATAGTAAGGAATGATTATTATTAATATTGGAGGGTAAATTGAGAATCATGTAAACAGTATTTGAACCGTGCAGCATTCAGTTGAATGTCACTGACATTTGGAGTCAATGTGATGTTGATTTCAGTGTCAGTGATGCTCCAGCCTCCTGTTTCCTCCATTTTAACATTGGAGGAAACAGACATGACAGTGTCATCGTAGATCACTGAGTAGTCTAATATAAACAATAAATAATAAACATCAACACGTAGTGTAGCGTCTGTGGCTGAATGACGGTCAGACTAACTGATGGTTCAGTGTTTATTTCCATGAACCTCACACACTCTTGAACACAGGTGATAATTAAACAGAATGTTCCTTTTCCTCACCTTCGGCCGACACACTTCTCATCATTAAGACACGCTAACGATAAACAAGGTTATGGACACAGCAGAATAAAAACATTTTTGATAAATGTCTGTTTCTTGAGCAGAGTCGTTGATCAAACACATGATGAATTCCATGTTTATTTATTTAGGTGAAACCGAAGCGTAGAAACGGACCTTCACCTCCTCCAGCACGTCCGTGCTCCCACGGCGAGGGGATCCAAATGTTTCCGGGGGTAAATACTTTGGCACGCCGCCGTCTCTGTTCCTTCATCTCTCCCTTTGAACGCCGTCTGGAGCTGTGAGTACTCACATTGTAGCACGTGTCTTATTTGTTCTTGTAAATAGGTGAAGGGTCCATTTGCTTTGAGGCCCCAACGCACCCAAGTCACAAACATTTGTATTTGTCAAGTGAACGCAACATGTTTCCTTCTGTAAGTAAAGAACACGGCACCACAAAGAAAAAGTAAAGGAGCAAGAACATGTTGATGAGAATCTAGTATGTTTGAACGTGGAACTGTACGTGACCTGTGTTGTTACAGATGAATTGAAACGACGACATGAGTTGGACAGTGTGAACTCAGTGTTTGTCCATTAATGTAGTCCTACTACTAATGAAAGAGTACGATGCGTTCCAAAAGTTGACTGCAATATAAACACAATGTGTATCGTTGACAGAAACGTTTGTCATTTTGTGTGAAATACAGAATCCAGAGGGGACGACCATGTGTGCGGTGACCTACGGCAGTTTGACAGTTGTGATGTCACTTCCTGAACAGTGTCGTCGGTTCATGTTGTGTAAGTGAATGTTCTTTGTCCAACTCTGCAGTGGAAGTAACGTACTAGTCAATCAGTCGTGTCATCCACATCGTTGGATCGATTACAGATGACGTGGAGAGAAACGGTGAGAAGAGTCGAGCTTCAACGAAGATGTCGGGGGGGGGGGCTGGAACAGCTGTCAGAGGAGGTGGAGCACGGTGGGTGAAGTTGTTGGAGCAGTTAGTCGGTGAAGATGGAGCCGAGTGTGACCAATCTGTCGTTTGCAGGCAGAAGACGGACGTCAGCGCTGACATTTGTAGGAGTGGGACGTTCCTCCTGGAGCAGAGCGGGTCCAAACCACCGATCATCAGGTTTGAGATGTCACCCTACCCCAACACATCTCATTCAGATGTGGAGGAGCAGTGGTTTGGACCTCCCCTGAAGTAGATTAACTTATTTCAGTTGCACTGTTGTTGCAGGGAGGAGCTGAACACCAGTGGCTGATGTGAACACTACTCCTGTCCTACTCAATACTTGGCCATATCCACTGCAACAGACTATTGTCCTGCCAGCAGCCACTCCCTGGGTGTAGTCTGCAGTGTACATATGCACCAGGGTCCCTGCATATCCTACCGGCTGTAGAAAAGGAAAACGCCCAAGTTCCCTCCTCAAATGTGCCATTTTTGAAATAAATTTTGAACCTTCCCCACAGTGGATTAAATTTATGACAGATTCAAATGAGTGGTTTGAACTTTATTTGTACACAATCAATACATCAGTTGGGCCTTGGTGAATAAAGGGCAGCACATGAGTTGAAGTCTGGGGGATCTGGTCCTGGATGAAGCAGAAGATGATCTTCAGCAGGCAGCAGCACACGAAGCTGGGGCACACAAAGGGGAAGTTAGTTGAACAGCACACATGAGACAGATGTCAAGTAAACCTGCTGGAGCGCCCTCCGAACCGACTACGATGGCTGCAGGAAAATCACCACATCAACATGAATTGCACCCCAGAGCCAACACTAGTGTGCTGGCTCCAGGATGCAACTGGCTGCCTGCAGGCACGCCCTCGGACCGGCAACAAAAAGAGTCTGAGGGCGTGTCTGCAGGCAGCCACCGAACCAACAGGGGAAAAGCCAGCAAGCTGGTGGGTGAACCCACCAACAAGCTGACCTGGACAACCAGCTGGCTGCAGGTACAACCTGCAGACAGTCACTGAACAGGGTTGGCTGGAAACCAACAGGAGCAGCAGAACATCAGCACCTGCACACAAAGCAAAACAATAACTGAGGAATACATTGATAAACATTCACTCATGCCCAAGTGGTGACACCCGTGAATCCCATGCACACACAACCACATGTTAATGGGGGAAAGGGGAAACAAAATGATAGCGGAGACTCACTCTGATGGCCGCTGTCACACCAACAGACCTGGAGACAGAAGACAGTTAGCATAGAAGACATAGCACAGGGGCTAACACTGGTGTATTCAACCACTCAGTGATCAACTATGTTACCTGCAGCACTCCAGGTGCTGTTTGATTGCTCTGGTCTGTGAGTGAAGTTGAGATGACACTAAAGAACATGTATTTATTAATGTTGTACATCAAGAGACATCCACGGGTCAGATTAAACTAAAACAGGGGGGTCCAAACAGGTCCTCCTATCCTGCAGGTGTTAGACGTCACCCTGCTCCTCCACACCTGACTCTAATCAGTAGACGTTCACACTGATTCAGGGGAGGTCGGAGCAGGGTGACGTCTAACACCTACAGATAGGAGGTCCTCGAGGACCGGCTAACGTTAGCATTAGCTTCACAGCAGCAGCTAACGACACAAAAAAGATGGAACTTTTATTGACGTTTGGAGACACTATCACATCTACACCCACTGCTGGTTCCCTGTTAAGGAAGACAGACAAAACATTACACCTGAAAACCAACACTGGAACCTCCGGTTCTGGAAACTTCCTCCGTCTGCGGCAGTCACCACCTGCTCCAAAACAAACAGGGCCTTCGTTACTTCACCTTTGACCAATTCTTCCTCCCGTCGACGGGCTGGGGGGTCACTTACACATTTTATTCACCCACCAACCGTCCAGACACAGCCGCTATGCTTCCACCGACCGGGGTCTTGTTGTTGGACTCAGGACGTTCGACCGGAAACGGTCGTCTGCTCCGCTCGGCCTCCACCGGTCCTTCCTCCTCCTCGGTCCACCTGCTCCTGATCAGAAGACAGAACACACGGACAAACAAAGCTAATTCACATGGACGGACGGATGGTTTGTCGGAGCACGGCCGAACCCGCAAAGTCAAACAGACACCGCACTTACCGCACTTGTCCTCCTGTGTCTTCTGAACACGCACTAACTCCGCCGCTGCGTCCGTCCCCATTTATACTCCGACACCAGCTGTCAGACGTTAATTGGCTCCGCCCCCTGATCGTTAACTCCTCCTTCCATTGGCCGTCCGCTCCACGTGCTTCCGTCGCGTCCGTGCTCCTCGTTTTAAAGGGAACGTCAACAGACACAAAGAACAACTTGCTCCAAACGCACGTTTATAATACACGTTCATCAGTCGGACACGTACATAGATCATACATTTATTTACAAATGTAACACTCAACATCACTGAATGAAAACAAACCGACACCTCCAAAGTATTTGTTTACTTGTTCAGTTACTCTGTAGACTGTTAAATACCCCTCATACTTCTTCATACCTGCTGCTGTTACATATTTTCTTTTTTGCACATTCGTCTTGTCCCCATACCAAAGTTTTAGTCTTTAGTCTTATTTTACATTGTTATTTTGAAGTCATTGTTTTATTCACACACACACACACACACACACACACACACACACACACACACACACACACACACACACACACACACACACACACACACAACACACACCTTTCATTGTGGTACACCCCCCCCAGTGATTGTTTCTACTTAAATGTCAAACTTACATACAATGTCACTGTAGCGTGAACTTTTTACATGTCCCAGCCAA
The DNA here is from genome assembly GCF_965212315.1 of Lampetra planeri. Classification (NCBI taxonomy): domain Eukaryota; kingdom Metazoa; phylum Chordata; class Hyperoartia; order Petromyzontiformes; family Petromyzontidae; genus Lampetra; species Lampetra planeri. The sequence goes on along the minus strand of NW_027614714.1, from coordinate 10,136 downwards.
GACAAGTATCCCAGGTAAAGTAGTCAACACAACTGTGCTTTGTATTTTATAATACACAAGCAGGCAGACATGTGGAGGAGTCTGGTACGTTGTCATGTACCAATGTGTTATTTGGGGAAAAGCTGTGGAGCTATGGAGCAAAAAAAAACAAAACATTGAACAAAAAAACCAAACACCTAACAAATCAAATTGTGTGTCTATCGGAAGCGTCCTGTTGCCACCTCAGAAAAATAAACCATCAGTAACGAGATACGTTTGACAGAATTCCGAGATAAATCTCATTGCATTGTCATCCACTGACCCAGGATGCCCTTAGACATTATGTTGCGTTCTGCAGGAGGGCTGCAAGTGTCTGGGAGATGTTTGACCACCTTGGAGGCAAAGTGAAAGCAGCATCAGAGAACACCGAGATCTCATGCTGTGTACGACACAAACCGGGGATTACACACTGATTTTGGTGATGTTCCATGTTTCCAAGTTCCTTCTTGTGTGTATTTGTGTAGATGTATTTAACTGATGTTGTCCATCCTGTCCTCAGTCCTCCACTGCCTGTGGGTCTGTTCATGTCCTCCAGAGGGTGGTCCACATAAAACAGAGACTAAATACTGTTGTCAGCCTTCAGAAATCTGTAGTGTTTTAAACCTATAGTACATATTCATTTCATAAAATCTGAATACTGCATTCAAATCCATGAATATTTGTTGAATTAACTGTAGTACACAACAAACAAACAAAAGATGATACTATAGTATTCACCCAAATCATTTTTGCAATTATTTCCAATACTTGTGTACTTTTCTGGCTGCATCCAAGAGTTCTTTTTTTGTTTCCCAGGAACTTCTGTTCCATTATTGTCCAGGAAAGGTGAAGCTGACACCGACTTCTCTGCCTTCACGCTGTCCACATCCAGACGAGTCCTCTCGTTCCTCCCTGCGACAACACGTTCAATGGCCGCCTTTCCTTGTGTGCTAACGTCCACATCACAGCGACAAAGTGTCCAACATCCAAACAAATCGTCTTCGCTACTTTCGCTGACAAACCTGTTCTCTTCTGACCACTCGGCAGTGAACGAGCTCCGTCTTTTCAGCATGTTAACATTCCGTTAACGAGATGACTGACACAGCTAGCTAGCACCTGGGAACAGGGGGCGGCTTGTTTACATTTTCAACCAATGACAGATCAGAGAATTGAGTGACGTCGCTTTTAGCCAATGACTTTTAACCAATCTCGTCTCTTCGCTGAAAGTCTTACGTTTTACGATATGCGTTGTGTTCAGGTGCAACTCCAAAAAGGAGGACAAATAACCATCCGGCTTGAGGCTGCGCCGGACGTAAATCCGGCCGAAATCCGGATGTATGGCCACCTTGACTACAAATAAGTGTACTAACAGAAGTATGGAATTTGAAACACAGCTCTCATGTCTGCTTGACCCACCCTCAGAGGAAACATCAGTGTGCAGTCTGGGACCATTTAGAAATCTTACATATGTGACAAGAGGGTGGGGGCTGGCAGGCTAACGGAGGTCTGTATCTTGACAGCTGCCCCTCTCAGGGATATCGCCAGCAGCATTAAATGCTGACCTCATCTTCAGAAAGCATGACTCAGCAATATGCAAGGTGGCCCTCTAAAAGGATGACCCCCATCGTGGAACATGTGCAAAGCCCCCCAATCCCATCTCATGCACATTAAGTTAATTGACTCTATCAGAGGAACTCATCGTCAACTGGATGAGATCATCCTGAAACTTGAGTTATGGTGCTCGGATCATTTTGAACGCGCGTTTACCAGGTTCGGTGTATCGTTGTGTCAAGTGTGTGTTTGAACTGGATTCTGCTACTGAGGAAATTGGGTGCATTTGATATCACGGTCAGGAAACGTGTTCGACGTGATCTCCAGAGACCAGGGTAAGGTGGCCATTTTGGTTTCATGTCTTGACAGGGCAATAATTGTGCATACTTACGACTGCAGCGTGTATTTTCCTCTCGTGTTTAGTATTAATTCACGGTTCCCACTGTCCCGCTGACACAGTGTCATTACACTGCTAAAAAGCAGGAGGGGAGAGCGAGAGAAATCAGCGTTTGCACACACAGCTGAAGACACTTTGAACTGGGATGGATGGAATGTGAATATTCCTTATCTTTTGCTTTCACAGCATCATGAATGTACTGTTGCCATCAGCACAGGGTGGAAACACACAATGAAGAGTGGCCTTCGATTTCTCATCATCACTGGCATGACTGAAGCCTCTGCTGTACCCAGACATTAACCCGCACGCATCCACAATTTTCTCAGGCTGACACTCCAATTAGTCTAATCCCGCCTGCATACAAAGATGCTGCAGTCCTCTTTCTCAGAAACCCCCCCCCCCCCCCCCCAGGACGGACGAGAGGACCCAGACTGCTCAGTTCAAAACACAGAGGGGCGGTTGGAGGAAAATGGCGGCTGACTGAAGGAATGCAAAGTAGCCTCAGTGTGCACGTACAAGTGGGGGAAGGTCGCCTTTGACAAAATCTGCATCCTAATTCTGTACATGTAACTTGAATCAACAACCCAACTGCGATAAAAGCTGCTGGCAAACTAACGCTCAGGGTCTGAAGCTGGTTTGTCCACATTCAGTCAAAGTTCCGCTTTCACCTCCCGCTGTCCTACAGCCGAACTCACTGTGACGGGTCTGTGACTTGATTTGAGTGACAGACTGAACAATTGCAACCTGATTGCCGGTGGGTGATGTCACAAACGTCAAAAGGCTTCAGAAACCGACTCGGCAGGAATCGTCCGAGGCGCCCCACATGTGTCCGTGCGAGTCGGGGTGATCGTTTGGTCCGCGTCAGGACGGACGATGTGAGAGACAGTTTGCAGCAGCGGATAAATTGAGAAGTGAACCCAGCTGCTCCTCCGTCATTTCTCATGAGTTTTTACGTCGGACGACCCAGGAGAAACCTGTGTTTTTTCAAATGCCCGGTGGGAGTGAACTGCTTTCTAATTGTTCGCCTGTCACTTTCAGGTGACCAAAGTGGTCACCATGGACACGCCGCTACTTTCCTCCCTGCGACTCCCTCGCTGGTGTCTCTCCTCCCGAGGCGCTACAGAAGGACATGGAGGCCACCCGTGGGGATCCTGTAGTTAATCTCTGCTAGTTAAATGCTCTTGTATGGCCCTGAGCGGTAGCACTCAACCATTCCCACTTTTCTGCTTTTACGTGCTCCCTGGGGATTCCGTCCAGTCCTGGTTTATTGTACATGATGGCACAGACTAGCCTTTTTTCAAGGTAACAGCTTGAGGCCTGTTTAGTGTTTCTATGTAGTTTTCCTTGATTAGTGTTTTTTTTTTTTTTTTTGCAGTGTTGGCTTTAGTATTATCAATACGGTGTCAGTGACTTTTCCACGTACAAGCAAAACCGTGACGACGGCACTGCAGCAGACTAAACAGCGCGTGAAGACGTACGTCCACCTGAAACACGTTTGTCTGCTGCTGACCATGAGGAGTGTTTGTGAACAACAGGCTTCGTCAATAAAAGTGAAAAATCAGCAAGTATATTTCAGATTTGACAGAGACTGCAGACAAAAACAAAGTAGGATTTCATCCAACAGACACCGCCCTCAGTTTTTATGCCCCCGACGGACGGAATAGGACTCCAGGAGTCACTTAAGTTAGTAAACCTGGTTTCTGGAGTCCTTCCAGAAGCTACTCGATGAGGCTTTGCTTCGAGATCAGTCTTGCTCGTCTCGTCTTGTCTGTTCTCTACTGTGTGAAGTTCTTCTTTTTATTACTGTATTCCTGTTTATGTCCCTGTAACTTTGTAAATGTGTCCTCGAAAAAGAGAGCTTGATCTCAATGGACCTCCCAGCTGAAATAAAGCTTCAGTGAAATGAAATACTAAATATAATAATATGAATTATAACCGATAATCAAATCAAATGAAAAAAAGCCATCAACTTACATTCTAATCTAAAATAATGATGGCGTTATGTCACATGTGGTTAAGCATATCTGATAAAAACAAAATATTCAAAACAAATGCTACATTTTGACTTGTTATATTCCAGATGGGAAAAAAACAATAAGACAGCGAGAAGATGAACAATATGAGTCTGATATGTTCAACATCCAAAGAGCCAAAAAAAAAAAAAAAAAAAAATGTCATGCCTGGAGCAGAACTGTCGCCGCTCTGAACTGGAATCATTGGTCCTATGACAGTGAAATGACGAGCAGCTGGTTCGTTTTAATCACCTCCTCCAGCCTCTCTGCCGCTCCGCGAGTCGCTTAAGACCACATTAGTCCCCGGCGCCGCATTCAAGTTCCAACGTTCCTCCACGTTTTGTCCCATTATATTCACGGAAGCCGAATATTTCCCATTACGGTGAGTTAGTCACAGCCACTTCCAGTTAGCACAGCTGCCACACGGGCCTGACTTTTACCATCAGCACGGATTACGTAAGATTGACTGCGGGGCGGAAAGAACGGTCTGATAGCGCCGTGTCCAAAATAGAAGAATCAGAGGCTGAACCATTTAAATGGGCCAAGAGTGCTGATGCGTCCTGTTTGCGTTGGGGTAATGGATATGTTTGTGCACCCCCCCCCCTCCCTCAACCGCCACCACCCCTCCACCTGGAACATTGGGGGGTTTAGCTCCTTTCACTTTCTGCTGCTCTGGCCATTTATTGTGATTAGGGAATGAGGTCCACCACAGAGTCCATCGCTGGAATAATTGACACCGTGTCCTCGGAGGTCACAAGAAATATAACCTCAGTACACCCCCCCCCCGCCCCCCAGAGGTGACATGGCAGTATATGAAACGACTGTGGCCCAGCCCTGCACTGAAGGTACATTATTGCTTTAGGTTGCAATGGGGAGCTCGTAAATTATGTTTCCTGTTTGCTGTTTTTTTTCCCAGGCCTGACAGGATAATTGATGTGTGCTGTGAACTCGCAATTGGCTTCAAGTTGCCTATTTATTGTAAATTGTTCTTTTGTTGTCATTGAGCTCGAAGAGGTCACCGGTGTTTTTTTTTTTGTTGTTGTTGTAATAGGAAATAACTGTGAGAATGCATTTGCTCAGGGCGTCATTTACGGGGAGGAGGAGGGGGGGTGAAATCAATCCGGATCAATCCTTTGTCCAATTAGATTTTTTTCCTTCAGTCACGTGGAAAACTGGCCACAAACACAAATCCCACGCCGTCGTCTGAGGATGCTGTTTTTGCCTCCGTATCCTCCCACCAGCCACACGCAGAGATTTAGCTCCTCCGAGTGCCCTGATGCACGTCCACTGGCAGATGAAGCCAACAGGGACTGAGCAGCGCGGCGGCAGAGTGAGAGGGGGGAGCAGATGGCTGGTCTACAGAGGTGGCGATCGCAGGGATCTTGGCAAGATGCTGAGTTGGAGAAATTAACCTTCAGAGGGTTTCACCGTTGGCTCCTGGTGCGACCTCCACTGCCTCTGCAGTCAAACTTTTCACTGAAGTACGCCATTTTTATCAAGTCCCCCCCCACCCCCCCCTTCATTTCTGTCCCTGTCCTGTTGTACTTGGACTGCTCTTAACCCGTTTCCACAAGTGCCAGCACGCCGTAATGGGCTCTTGAAAGACAAACAGAAATGTATAATCACCCTGATAAGGGCCTGTTGTATTTGTCCTCCCTTCCCTCCCCGTGTTGTTGCAGTCGCAGCTAAAGGTCAAACCTTTTCTCTTGCATTTGAAGCAGCGCTAATGTGATGTGCGGGCCAAGGTCGATGGAGTGTCGGCGCCGGTGTCAGCTCTTATCTGGGTTCATCGGTGTTGAACCGGGGGCGCGCTCGATCGACGATCCCCGTATGGATCATCGTCATCGGCCTGCCGCAGGCCCGGCGCCTGTCTCTCTGCTGCATCGCCGGCGAGAGCCCCCCCCCCCCGGGTTGTGCTGCTCGCAGACCCGTAGCTGTCCATTCCATTCGCAGCACACTGCCGCCCCACTAGTTCTGCGCGTTGCCTTCAGCCCAGTCACGTCCTCTCCAGTGCAACATTAGCGTTTCTGACAGACGAGACGGGACAGACGTGACGACGAATCACTGACGGGGGGGGGGGGGGGTGAACTTGACACCAAAAAAGAATATGAAACTACTACGACGCCTTCAGCTTAAACCGACAATGGACGTCGTGGACGTTTAAATGGAGGCTCTGGACAGATTTCAGTGTAATCACAGCAACAGCTCCGGTTTCTGCTCGTGTTCAAATTCAAATCAGGACCACAACCACTTCCACCCACCGTCACGTGCAGATTTGTTTGGCCTTTGCTTGTCGATGGGCTAAAAATAAATTCATGCCTCCGTTTGGTTCCGACGAGGAAAACGGAGCACTTGGGAAGGACGAACAAGGGTTGAAATGACTCGTCAGCCCGGTCGTTTTTTTTTTTTTTTTTAAATTGGCACGAAAAACAAAACAAAACAAAACAAAACAAAACAAAAATCTGCTGAGAGGACTGAGACGGAGCATCTGCTCGACACGGTCTCCAGTGAAAAATCAGAGACGACAGTATAAGTTTCCTCCTTGTGATTGCTCAAGAAATGTAGAAATTCATCTCGCCCAGATTCCATCAAATGGTCGGAAACAAGATGAAGCTGTAATCGCTGCTGCCACACGGTGATCTGGGAACAGTTTTGCTACATGTCACATGCAATTCTCATCTGCGGTCATATCATACTTTAGAATTTAGCGTCTGTCTTTTGTATTTCCAATCAAAGTAGGTTTTGCGATGAATGAAACGGCAGTAATAGTATGAATAAACACATTTAGAAGGTTTAAATTATAGCACAGACATGTCCCAGGAGATATTCAGGAGCGGCTTCAAGAAAGTTTGTCTGTCGAAGATTCCTCTACAGAACATGACAGCGTATTTTTAAGAACAGGGGCCAAGCAAGGGGTGCAGGACGTACACCCACCCTGCTGGGAACCAAGACTGCTCTGACTCAACATACGATAGCATTTGTTTGGTGAATAAATATACAAAAAGTAGGAAAAAAAAAAGGCAACAAATGGAAAAAACAAAGTGTAAATAGTGCGAATGACGTCGACTGCAGTGCAGTTGTGGTTTTACATCTGCGTTGAGGGGGCGAGCGAATGCAAGACAGCTCCGAAAACGTGGCACTCCATCAGTCAAAGGTTCTCCGGATGATTCATTGCAGCTGACATCAGCGACAGAAAAAGCAGAGCGATGGAAATCTATTCAAATGCGGCGCGTCTCTGTTTTCATGAGAGAGCTGTGGGTAATACGTTGGACCCAGAGCAGTAGGGGGTAAAATAGCTTCATCTGTCTTCCTGAGTCAAAGTGAGGCTGAGGGAAACAAGTGAAACGCCAGTGCATAACACGGACATTTTTTAATAGAATTCATTTATAACAAATGGAACTTGTGTCAGCATAGAACGGATTTTTATACAGACGTCTTTCGCCACCAATAGAACCTAAGTAAGAAAATAAAAACCACTCCTTTCATCCAGAGAAAACAAAAACAATTTACGCTTACAACTAATCAGAGGTAATTGTATGAACTTTTTAACAAGCCTTTTTTTTTTTTTTTCCCTTTTTTTACAATTTCATTATGTCATTTTCAGTCTATGCATCCAGACGAGAGATAGATAGAGAGAGCAGAGAACACAACGTTTATTTCTGTTAATGACACTCCAAGCTTGAATGGCAAAGCCACGAGAACAGATGGTTTTTTTTTTTGGGGGGGGGGGGCAGATTCTTCTGAAGTCGTCTGCTGGAGTAACCATGGCATCAGAACGGATGCTTTTTTTTGCCACAAACTTTTTTTTTTTGTCTTTTTTTTTTTCAATACCTTTTTTGTGTTATTTACATACACACAAAGTGAACGTTTGAAGAGATTCTTTTATCGATGGGTTCAAGTAATATCTTGTTGGGTTTAGAATCAATAGGGCAGTGCATAGTACAAAGATAGAGAAAGTGCAAATCTTCCTACCCGGGCCGGCTCCGGCCATTCTGCAATGGTTCGACCCTGCATATGGGAAATAAAACTGATAAAAAATAAGAATAGTCGTAATAAAAGAAAAAGAGAGATGGGCAAATAAGAATAACAACGTAACATTGGCCGCCATGAGGTTAAATAATAGCACTTTTATATTTCAAAGATCAAATGACAAACAGTCAGGCAGTTCACAGAAATAAAACCATAGCTGCTTGAGTTTAAAAGGGAAAGAAAGACCTGGAATGCACATCCACAAAGCCACCGGAGAGAGTGTGTCGTAGTGAGATGCTGCTCAACGTGAAAACAGACAGACGGAAATCCCCGAGTGAAAAATGGGGGGAGAGAGACACCTTTTTTTGAGGATTTGTCCAGATAAAACCACAGACTTTCTTGCTTTTCTCTATATCTGCTCCACTTCTGCTCCCTGGAATGACACGTGTGGACTTGAAACTAAGGCCTGGAGAAGAACCACGTTTGGTGACGACCTGGGCCATTCGTTTTTGACCAAATCCATGTCGACGTCCGCAGAAAACGTTTACGGATGCAAAGATGTGGTGAAAATTCCAGACGCCATCTTTATAATATCTAGATTTACGTGACCCTCTTAAATACATATATCTATATATATATTTTTCTGAACGTTAATATATCTGTTTTATTCCAAATTCACTCAGCCACAGTAAGGCCACTGAAAAGGAAAAACAAAAATACGCGCTTAAAATGTTCTTATTTGCATATATAATCTTGTCGTGTGACATAATGAAAAGTAAATTACATGTAGACTAAATGCCTCGACGACTAAAACGATACATTAATATGTTAAATGAAACATTATCAAAAAACAGGCATAAATATAAGGCACTCTAAATGCAAAATGAAAAACAAAAATCTTTACAAGAACCAACAAGAACGGGACGTCCATGTACCTTGCCCTATTGTGTGGAGCAGTGAAGTGTCATTCACACTGTGTGTGTGTGTGTGTGTGAGAGTGTGTGTGTGTGTGTGTGAGAGAGAGAGAGAGTCAGCAAGGGGGAGGGGGCGAGAGAAAGAGAGAGAGAGCTTGAAAAAGCTCCAGCGATGCTTTGACCGGCACCTGACATTCCCCACCAAGACCTCTCTTTTTGCAGGGCGCGGGGGGTGGGGTGGTGGGGGTGGTGGGGGTGGACGGACGGATGTCGTGAGTGAAAAACATATCCACATGTGACCCTATCTAAAAAAGACATATTTATTGCACAAGAAAAGATGCACTGAATCAGAATACAATTGTTGTCCTACTGATGTGCATTCCAGTGAAAAATCACTTTGTTTCCCCACAGCACACAGCTCTGTTTAGAAGCTGTCATCGACATTTCATACAGGATTTTACTCATAAATTATGTACTTTATCAATATATTTATGTTATATGTATGCTTTAATATATAATTCACATATCTGACAATCCATATATTATATGTAGCATATATTTAATGTATATATAACATATCCAATTCATTCAGTTCTCTTTATCACTCTGTCATGGAAGAACTAAGATAATCGGTAGCAGCAACTTCATACTTTGCTCATCCCTGTTGATTCCACAAAGCCCCAGTTTATCTTACGGGAGTTTTTAGAGAATTTACCATGTATGTGACAAAACAAAGAATAGCTGAGACGAAGAAGTTTAAAAAAAACAACAAAAAAAAATCAGTTTGGTAGCGTGAATTCTATTCTGTGCAACAAACTGAGGGGGGGAGAAAAAAACAACAACAACAATCGAGTAAAACGACAATAAGCAAAGCAAAGAGAGTCTCTGCAGAAAAGCACATACATCAAAACAGTTCTACAGCTTTGAAAAAAAAAAAGAACATTTATGTAAATACCGTTTTCATCACATTTTTCCCCTCGTGACAAATTTGTGTAAAAAAAGTAAATTCACACAGTTTCAAAAAAAGCACAGATCCGCTGTGTAATAAAGTACTAAAAAACTAAATAAATCATTTTTTTATTAATTCCATACATCCCAGCCCCGCCCCCTCCCAGAATTTAGATGATAGACGTTGTGACAACACAAAGGGGGTAATTTATTCATAATTACTAATTGTCGAGTCTGTCCCGTTGTGGTGGACCAAGCATTGTCTTATTTTTTTGATGGTTTTCTGTGTGATTGTGAAACGGATCGTTGTTGTTGTTGTTTTTTTTG